>NC_046645.1:23470339-23770339 GCF_900324485.2 Mastacembelus armatus | reverse complement strand
CAATACAAGCAGGAGAGAACGTGCAGACTCCAGGTGGAAACCACAAAGCCAGAATGTGACAGTGTGATGTTTTTTAAATTCACTTATATGTAGCCCAGGCTTCTGGCACATTCAGATATCTGGTTATGCAAATATGAGGCCATTGATCATTTCTCACTTGTTAATTTGATCCATTTGACTACAAAAGGTGTTTTATTCTGAAATCCTAGCGGATGTGAGCTCTGCTTCACCTTCGTTGTCGTCATGGATGGACCACCCCCTTTCACGTGGCCTCTATATATACCCTATGGCCAGGGTATATAAGGCCCCGGAGCGGGACCAGCCAGACAGCCAGCTGCTCAGCCACTCGGAACATCCCGTCTGCTGCGCGTCGATATTTTTTATTTTGACGGGTTAAGCTGAATCAGAAAACTACGGTAACGTCATATTAAGACAACCCAAACCGGAAAAGCTGCAAAGAAAAGATGCATTTTCCACCGAGCGGACTCTAACACCTTGTGGTTCCCCGCCGGCTGCATCCACCGCTTATTCTGGACACGTTTCTCTGATGTTCACCTGTTACCGTCGGTGTCGGACCTGCAGACAGCCTCACCACGGATCCTCAGACAAACCACGTAAGAGCTGCATCGATTTCTGCCTGTTTGTCGCTGGTTGTGGATTTGACAGCGCAACGTTGCATCACCCCTCCAGCTGCCAAAACAGCTGGGCTTTAAACTTCGCTGAGACGTTTCTTCCTTTATCGTTATTTACTAATTATCGGTTATCGATCATTTATTGGTTGGGGAGCTGATGTGTCTTGGTGCTGTTCCCTCCCTGCGACAGGTCCGGACATGTCAGGCAGAAAAGTCAACAGCCTGTAAACACGCAGACTTATTTACAAACAATAACAGTTTGGAGACAGAGGCGGGAATATGTCTGTCGTTAACACCGCGAAATTTCACAGATTAACGGATATTGGATTAAAGTTCGTTTGTTCCGATCAGAAATATCGAAATCACGAAGATTTAGTTTTTGTTTATTTTTCTGGTCTTGTAAATTTTGCTGAGATGTAATTTAGCCGCGGTAGAACCAGACTTTGTACCGGGTTGGGTGTGTGCGGTAAAATTAGATAAACCACATTTTCTTGGAGGTTTTTTTTTTCGTTCCGTTTTTCTGCTCGATCACCGACTTTACGTCGGTGTTTTTATTAACGTCACTCATTCCTGCCGGTGACTCGCGTGGCTCACATGTAAGCACGCGCCTCTGATTCTCAGTGTGTGCGGGCGTGCGCGCCTGCGTGCCTGCGCTCGTGCGGCACGGATTTGTTTACAAACACAGGTCTCGTGCTCCTGAAGCCGTCCCGCCGATGCCGCCCCCTACCGGCCGCCGGGTGAACACGCGTGTTTTCAGCACAAGGAGGAGAAAACTAACAATGGTGCTAAAATTAGATCCAGGCAAAATGCAGTTTGTTTTCTGGTCTGTTTAAGATTTTATAATATCTGTATCGTCATTATTGTTATTATTAGGATTATTATTCTTGAATGTAATTGTCTTATTAGGGCTCAGTCAGTTACGTACATGCTATTATATACAAAAGCTAAGTATAAGTAAAAATTGGAATCAAGCCTCAGATTGAATAGAATTGGACAATATAGAAATGCTACACTGCACATTAGTACAAGTCAGAGTCTAAAAATTAATGCAATTAACATCAACTAGTTGATAAATGGACTAATCATTTTCATATGTTTCAGTTTCCATTCATGCGTCTTTTCTGGTTTAGGCTTCCACTGAGATGGCCCGTGCAGAGACCATCGAGAGCGTCGGGGAAACTGGAGGAGGAGGAGGACACAGGCCTCTTCCTCGCCACAACACCTGCAGCATGGAGCTGCCTCGCCCCTTCCACAGCTGGCCTAGCCTGCTCACCACGGCCACCATCACCACCAGCTCTCTGACTACTGCCGTACACCTCCACTATAACCACCACCATCTGCACCCTTTGCAGGCTCTGTATCTTTCGCTGCCTTACCCCCAACCACAGGGCCAGGATGAGCCCCAGACTCACCAGCAGTTACCTGCATTCTCGCCATCGCCGACGCCTCCTCCTTCGCCGTTCTGCAACCGGAGAGATGTAAGGGGTGCAGGCTCAGTTGCACCCAGTGCCTTCTCAGGAGAGCAGTCAGGTAGGACCACAGTAGTCACTAAGAACCTGGACTATGAAGCTATGCAAGAGAGTAGAAGCTTAAAAACATTAATAAATTATTACATTATGTTGTAATTTGTTTTAACAGACACAGAAAGGGGGTCAGTGTAACACCAGGATCTGTATCATAACACATAAATAGCAAGCAGCATCAGAGCCAGGACTGGTTTATGTCAGGTTCACTGCTGCAAATACACTTGATGAGCAGCAGCTGATGCGGTTTCTGATGAAATGGTGAAAGTGGTCAGGTGGTACTGTGTTTCAGACCTCCACTGATTCAAGTTGTCAATTAGCAGGAAACTATAGAATATGTGTGCACTGCACACGTAACTATTCCCATGACATGAGACTGTCTGGGCAGTGTTTATGGGGGACAGGTGGAATACAGTATGAGGAGGAGACGTGTTATCTGGTGTCACAGAAGCTGGTTGCTGTACTGGTGCGTCATGAATCGCCACAGGATTCAGACAGTAAAACTGCTCAGACTGGTTTTGTTCATTGGACAATGTGTTATGACTGTCTGTCTCGACTTTATGAGGCGTCAGGATGTCACTGGCAGTGATGGGCATTGATACAGAACATTTGAAAAGTGCTTTTGCGCCTGTTTATTTTCTGTGTATTGTCAATGAATGTATTAAAGTAGGTGTTATTCTGCACTGTTGTAATTTATATTATTACCATAGCGCCGTCAGTCTTGACAGTAAGAAAGCATGTCTGTGAGTGGGTGATTTGTGTCTCCAGGAGCTTGATTTAGCAACAGTCACTTCAGCTGCAGAGGTAAATAGTTTCTCAGTTTGTTAAATCTGGACTCTTAATAGTGTCCACTGGGAGAAACCGTATATTCTCCTTTGCTGGCTCAAATTTCAGTATCCTGCAGGGAAATTTGCTCGGGAGAGTCCGGCGGCTCAGTGTGTTACAGCTAAAGCAGGTTCACATTTGGCACTGGGCCACTGTGCTGTGACACATTTGTAGGAGTGTAAACAGTGTAGTTGCTCAGCCCTCCTCCTCTCTGAGCTGTGGGTCAGCTGTGCAGCGTGGGCATGTTCAGACTTGTCCTCTGTTCTCTAGCTGCAGTAAAGAAACAATCGGCAGCATTTCCTCCTGCTCTAAACTGCTGAGCTAGGCAGCACAAAGCCAAGTCAGTGTGCTAACCTGTTATTTATCCATAGTTTATCACCAGCAGTAAATCAGGCCATTCATTCAGCCTGCAGATTTCTCAGGGAGCTCATTTGTAAGCGATTTATTTAGTCATGTAATTAAGTTTGTTAATTAAACAGTCAGAATAGTCAGTTTATCCAGACCTAAAGTTGTTAACCAGCCTTATCAGCTGCAACTACTAATCACATAGTGAGTCTGTTAATGAGGAAGTCAGGATGTTATTTGGTAAGTAAATTATTCAGTTAGCTTCTCAACAGGCGCTTAATACACTGAGGCAAACACATAAGATGAATTATGACTCTCATATTCAATCGATAACCTACTAAAGCAGACAGAAACCAGAATGAGTAATTCTTTAGTTGTTAATTAGTTATTTAATCATCAGTCAGTATAGATATAAAGCTGCTTACTTGGGATAATCAGAAAACCTCTCAGCATTTTGGGTCGTGAGACAGTCACTAAGTTAGTTTAAGTTAATAAGTTAGTTGGTTATATTGCCAGTTTGTAGAGAAATCTGTTAATTGTTTAGTCAGTCAGTGAATTAGTCAGTTGTATTGTTAAATTAGTTTCCCAGCTCATCGTTAAGCTACCCCCCTGTTGGTATATCTGCTTTAGTCTGTTTTGATATTTAGTGCCACCCCCACTCAACAACCAAATCACCCTCCTGGCTCCCATGTCTAACTGGTCAGGGGGGGGGGGGGGGGGGTCTCCCTCTGTCACCTGGTCATACTGTCAGCCTATCAAATGCACAGGTTCATTCCCAGCCCCGCCCCGTTTCCTCCCGTCCACCCTATCGCAGCTCGCTCCCTGATCTGTTGTCCAATCACCTACAGACGTCTACACGAAGGCTCCTTTAGAGTTACCTTGGCAACAAGCCAGGGTTTCCCCATTTGTTTTTTTTTTCTTATGCTCTGTACTTTCTCTACATCTCTCTCTCTGTCAAGTCACCTGCATCATTAAAGGATCAGTCGTAATCCTCATAACAAAGCAGATGCTGTGGTTGCCGGGGTGCCCATTTCTATGGAAACCAGTTTTGTGGTTGCCACCGGCACTCAGGTCCATCCTGGAGACAGGGGCCAATTGTCAGAAAAGCTGTAATTGGACAGGGAAAGAAACAAACTGGGGACCCAAAGGTGTATCATCAAAACCTTAGAACAGGGCGTCTGAACTTCTTAAAGAGATTTGGTATCAAAACTACACAGTGTCACACATATTAAAATTTAATGCATTGTAATATACAGTAAGATAAGTAAAACACTAATCTACCAAACAAATCAGATAAATGAGAAATTAGATCACTTCTTGTGTTGAGTGTAGCAAAATAAAATGAAAAGCCCATAAATTAAACATACTTTTTAATTTGTTTTGTTTAGTGTTACATTGCAAAATTCAGAAAGAGGAAAAAAAGAGGAAGTGTCAATTCTCTGGGTTTCCTGTGGTGTTTAAAGTCATTCATGTGGTTATGGTGCTTACATTTCCACATTATACAATTCAGCTTTATTGAAGAAGCTAAATATATGCAAGAAAATAACAAAGTCCATAAGTATGCACAAATAATAATAAATAAATGGATATCTTTTCTGAAACGGTAAGGAAACATTTGAATTGAATGAACAGTCACATTTACCACAATAGCTTTAATATAATAATAACATCTCTAATATGTTTAGTTGTGTTGGTCACGCTAGCGACCAGACAGACAGAAGGTACAGGTATCTGTTTTTAAAAAGTCTGTAAACAACAACAAACACACACACACACACACACACACACACACACACACAGTACCTCTCCCTACCAGACTTATTAAGCAGATTAAGAGATTACTCTCCCAAGTTTGATGAAGAGGAAAATAAGTCACTGTGACGAAATATGTGTGTGTGTGTGTGTGTGCGTGTGTGTAAGTGTGATTGTGTGTGGGGTAGGAGGAGCAAATGCTAGAGAACTAAGTGATATTACTGGAAACAGCAGAAGCTATCATTTGTATATCAACTGAAGTTTGACGTGCATATTTTTGCAGATCAAGAATTAATTCATCTGTTTCTGTTCATTCTGCATAAGAGAGAGCAAAGTTAATGGTGTGACATCGCCACTCCTAAAATGCAAATTTGGTAAATTTGGTGTGCCACAAGGTTCAATATTTGGCCCTTTGCTCTTCTACTTATGTATGAAAGCTGTACAGGCATAGGGTACTAAATGTGTGCAGATGATCCAGTCATTTATGTAACATTAGAAGTGCCTCATCAGGCTGCAGAGATAACTAGGCAGCTGGTCATCAGGATAACTAACGAACACTAAAATATATTGAAACTGTTAAATGTGTCATTTGTAAAGAGTCACTATTTACCAGACAAAAATGAAAGACGTAAGCTATTTACATATTTAAGTGTCACATTAGGAAATTGTTTAAGCAATCAAAACAAATGCAAACAGTTATTTAAGTATACTGTGTCATCTGGGGTCAGGCCTACTATTCAGTAACTGACCTTACAATGTCATCACACAAACAAACCTTAAAGTTAATGGATCAAAAGCCATTGAAACGGCACCCTGGTCAAATTCTTTAAAAATATACATTTGGGTGTCCTATATGCATTATTGCATATAAAACGGGACAAACAAACCCTCAGCTTCTCACCTGTGTGGTTATCTGCTCATATATGTTACTCCATGTTCCCTGAAAGTCATGTGATGTTGAACATGATGATCAGTAACAGCTTGGGACGTTGGGGGAAGTCTGATATGTGTGTGATTTAGGGTGTGTGCTGATGTGTTTTCCCACTAAATGAGTCTGTGTTGTTTGGCAGGCTGGTCTGTGTAGACCAGCCTGCCTATGTGTGCACAGATCCCCCTGATGTGAACTGTCTACATTAGTGCTTAAGGAGGCTGTTAATGTACGCTGCTTGTTGAGAATCAATTAAGCATAACCAGAGGGTCTGTGTACCCAATAAAGCACTTATTTCTCTCCATACATGAACATTTCTTCTCAAGTGAGACTCAGAGTGAGACCATGAGGAAGAACAATGGTAAAAAAATAAACCGAGGCCGAAGGAGAAATGCATAGTTTTTTTTTCTTTGTTTGTATCATATTTTCTGAATTTATTTTACCGTCTCTGCTGCAGACTCCGACAGAGAGGAGCACCAGGAGGCCTCCAGCCAGCAGGGACCTCTGCCTGACCTGCTACCCCAGAATGAGCGCCAATCCCGGGCTCCCCTACACCACAGAGCCCCCAGGGGAGAGGCACTGCAGGAGCAGGAGGTCAGGAGGGTGGCCAACCAGCTGAGGGTCATTGGAGATGAATTCAACGCCACAGTCCTCCGCAGAGCGGTAAGAAGAGGGACAGTACTTGTGGCTCTATAGTGTTCTTTATTATTAATCCTATGCATAATGTAAATAAGTTAACCGTATTTCATTCTAACTTTGTTTTTTATGTTTTTGTATCTAGCTAAATTTTAGAAAGGAAAAACTGTTTGCTATAATCCTCCTATCCATTTTCCAGTCTCTGTTTCCTTTTACAAACAAGCATGTGCTGAGAATGAGATTATAAATGGTCAGCAGAAGGTGACACAATACTTTTCTGTATAAAAGTAAAAAATAATGAGATGCTGGCGGTCCAGGAGCAGACAAAGACAAGCCAAAAACTATTGATGGGACAGACATGAATAAAATGCTATAACTTAAGGACGAACAGCAGCTGAACATTCGATTGTGCTCAAGTGAACGTTCACATTGATGTGATTTGAACTGAGGGTATTTGTGTATGTTGCTTTCTGTGTCCTTGAACACCACATAGTCACATTGATTCTGCTACACATACACGCGCACACACACACACACACTCAGCTCAGTGTGTTCTTGCATGGATGAACATGTGAGTTTGCATGCATGCATAATTATGTGTGTGTGTGTGTGTTTGAGGGTGTGTGAGTAAAGATAGATCGATATTTGTGTGTGTGTGAGTGAATCAATGTCATCTATGTGCTGTGAGCCAGTTATTCTCTTCCTTCATCCATTAGTCTCTTCTGTCCTTCCTCCTTATGTCATTTTGTCGTTTTACTTTCCTCTCTTTCTTTAAGTTCACAGTGGCCCTCATCTCCTCTGTTTCTTTCCTCTCCTCCTCTCTCCACATCTATAGCAGGAATTAGGGTACTTTTATTACACAGTCACCTGCAGTTCTTCCCTCCCTCCCGTCCTCACTTGATTTCCTCCCATCTCACTTTCTTTTCTTCTACTTTTCATTTAGTTTCATTCCTTGTCACTGTTGCTGAACTCTCTGTAGATTCAGTAAATTTATTAGTGCAATAGTTTGTCAGAAATTTAAAAATGTCCTTTTCCCTAAAAATCAACAAAAATGCTTTATACTTTCAAACAAAAGTCTCTGAAGTGGCCCAGTTGGTTTTAAAAGACCCAGATGAAATGACAGTGTTTTCATCCTTGAGTGTCTATCTGGTTCTTTTTATTGTTATTTCTCCTGCCCCTCCCTTGCTCATGTGCTCTAGATCGCGTGAGGAGTTGGCAGCCACCCCCACCCCACTCTGCCCTCCCTCGCCATCCCGCCTTATGCACATAAACAAAGATGACGTCACCTACCCTTGGCTCTCAGTCAGCCATGGCTTGCACACACACACACACACACACACACAGACACACACACACACACACACACTATGAGGGCATAACAGCGCCTTTGCAGACATGAGGAGCAGGTTGCTGCCATCATTGGCCAGTGTCTGTTTGTGCATGGGAAAGACAGACAGATTCTGTATTCTCAAGGGAAACTTGGGGGAAACTGTGCATGTGTGTGTCTGTGTGTTGTTTACAAACCAGGCGGGCCGAAAGCATAGTCATACTTTGAAACAAAAGGAATAAGGGATGCAGGGGTGGAGATGGTAAAAGAAAGTGATAGGGAAGGAGGGAGAGTTAACCACGGGCTCGCGAGGTTCAGGCAGTTCAGAGTAGCATCCTCAGCACACACACACTTGTTTAGCCTCCTGTTTGAGCTGCACTGTGTGTTCCTCATTATTCCGACCCATGTTGTCTCTTCCTCTCTTGTCTCCCCGAACATGACATCATGTTTTCCGAATGCTTACTTTGCCTGCCAGGCTCACTGACTTTATATTCATTATCAAGGGTTATTTATTTTCCTGTATGGTGGTGATTTTCAAATGATCTTTGTTAAACACTAAACATGACCAGAAATTCTCAGGCACCTCAAATGTGAAACCAGACTGTTTATTAAAGCACTTTGGGAGCAATCACATGATTTCCTAGTAGATGTCACTTCGATGGTGCACGTGAACAGAGACAATAGGTCACAGCACTGACTTGCAGGAAGTTGCAGCTGTGTGACTAAGTCTGTTATGTTGTATAGTTTGGTCACTTTGTCAGTAAATGTTGAATCATGAAACAAGTCTCTTGTTTTCTGCGAACTAACATCACTGTCTGTCTCGCAGCACGCCGCCCCCCACTGGCAGGATTGGATAGACGCCTGCAGAGGACTCGTCAACTTCATCACCCAGACTCTCAGCACCCTCTACAGGCTCACGTAGGTAGACGTCTCACCTGTAATCACCAGTTACCATGGCGACATTTTTACATTCAGGACTGGGCTGCAGCCGTCGGACTGTGGCAGCTGAACAGACCAACTTGGACTCCTCGATGCACCGTTATGCATTCAAACCTGGAGGACTAAGACGGCCTGAAATCAAACATTTTCTGGAATTGAAAGAATTTGGAAGGATGAAATCAGAGCAGCTGGGGGCATCGGTGCCACCTGTGTGCTGGATCACTATGCTACCTGTGGAAAATGGAGCCTACCTGTCTGTCTGCCTGACAGCCAGTCTGCTGGTACAGACTGCAGCAGACAGACTGACGGTCACTTTCCTACCTGTACATTTTGTATAATCTATTTGCTTTACTGTCTTTGTCAACGTCTCGAGGGTCGGCTCTTTATGTAGCAGGTGTGACTCAGGTGTGTGTGTGAGTCAGAGTGTGTGTGCATGGCAGACTGGGGTTAGTCAGATAAAATGGGTAGTGTATACTGAGATATTACTGCAAAAAGCTTTTGTTCTTTCTTGGAAAATCCCGATATTTCACAATTGGGTTTTCACTTCCACAGAATCTATAAGTAATCTGCTTCATCATCTTTTTGAGATTTTCCATCAGCCATCTTTTCTGGAAAGACATGTCACTTTTGTCTAACGGTGAAGTCTCTCCAGTTCCTCTCTTTGATTATGTGAAATTGTCTGTGAATCATTGTACCTCTTTCTGCTGTGGAAGCCTTTCTGAGTCAGTTAAAGCTAATTTGGGGAATGCCTGCAGACCTGCTCTGACCCTCGTCTGACGTGTGTGTTACTGTTATGTCTTTATTTTGCATCTTATAAACTGAAACTGGACACTGTGGTGGCTTTACAAAGGAAAGCTGGGTGTTATTCCACTATGGAGCAAAGCACAGAGTGAACCTGTCTCCTGATCTGAAACTGCTTCATTTCATTATCTGATGTGCCTTTTTGCTCAGCTCTCTGCTGAGGCCTAATCTCCAACAACAGAACAATCTTGTGCACACACACAGGACACATACACACATACATACACTCTGAGTGCTTTGTTCACAATCACGAAGTCAAGTCATTTGCATTTTATTCAGATGATATATCTTCACACTGACCTGAGGTCATTTTAGGACAGAAATACCTTAATTCCTGCCAAACACACACACACACAGGCGCCCGAAATTGCTACTGTGCATTCGTCCACACTGTTCACGCTGCCATACTGGAGCTGGAAGGGTCTCACTCGCCTGTCGACAGTGTTCATAGTTACTTGATTATTTGTAAATATATTTTTTAAGATGAATCTAAGTAATCTGAAAAAAAATTGATGGACTTTAAAAGTACTTATCAAAGTGAGAGTTTACTGTTTGTTGTGAGATCTTTTTGTATTTCTGAGGAGCCGTTGGCAACAGCAGAGCAAGTGTGAAACTAAATCCAGTGGATTTGAGATGGTATTCCAGCAACTAAAGAAAAATATATGATTTGGATCTTTCGATTGTTGAAACGTTTTTGCTGATGGTTGTAAAATGACCCCTTCGGTTGTGCGATTATTCTCATTGTAGTTTGGGAGAAAATTGCTCATATTTAGAGATTAATTTATTTTGGAAAGTAGCCACTGTCTGTAGCTTGTTTTCGGTTCTTTGAAAGATTTTCATTCCCATTTTTTATGTAATGTATTATTTATTTTTTCTTACATTCCTGGTCACAACTATAAATTAAACTGTGCTGTGTGTAACTGTTCAAACATAGATTAAATAAGATGTGAGCTGTCATACATGCTGAAAGTCAATACATCACTTTCACTTAATTTCAGATGTTATCAGTTAGACCTTTTGTCCATTTCTTGAAGTTAAGAAAAACGTCTCAAACATTTAAAAATGGTACTATGTGTTTTAAAGCAGCTTTGCTAATATCCTAGCATTAAATACAGAATGCTTTGTGATTTATTGGTTTTTGTCTTTTTACTATAAAGTACACACACAAAACAAGATGCAAGTGTTTGTTTGATCACCACAAACTGAAAGTGCTGTATTGGCTTTTAATGTGTATGACAGATAAGAAGCAAAAGTACCAAAATTCTCCATTTATACTCTTTAAAGAGCAAAGAAGAAGAAATCAGGCACCACAGACATTTAGCGATGCTCAGAGTTTGTGTTTAAAAGCTCAAACTGACTGAACCCATGTCACTGCAGATTCTGCTGTAATGGAAACGAGGCCAGTGTGGGCTTGGACAGTGGTAGTGCTAATGGTGCTACACATGCTAAAAATATACATTTATGTACTGTAACGCAGTTTGGATTAAACTGCCCAGTAACCAGAGGATTTGAACCTATCACCATTAAAATGCCTCAGAAAGAGGGAATTGATCTGCTTCTGCCCTACAGATTAAAGCACTCTCACTTGGCCTTAGCTGCGCTGTTTTGTGTTTTAGCATCGGGCCTTGTTTGTCAGATATTTTCAGCGCCTTGTTGTATAAAGAAATGAAAAATGTGGTAAAACATGAGGCTAAGCAAACAAACTATTCTAGTACAGTAGCCACTGCTCGTGTATTTGCTAGCAGTGCTGTGGTCCATGTTTGTTGTCATGACATGGTTCTACTGACAGGTGTGAAGAGCTGTGACTTTACATTCTCTCCCACCTGGAGGCACTGAACTGAAAATCAGCTCAGCCTGCAGGTGATCGCCACCCAGGACCTCTGAGCATGTCGTGGTTTCTTTCCTGGTTGTTTTTCTTGTGAGAGTGCACTTCCTGGTTCTGGGCTCGTCTGCCCCCGACCAGCAACGCTCAGTGTCCGTCACATGCAGTGAACATTTGCTGTTTTTCCACTTTTTCTATTGTAAACTTTCTACATGAATTTTCTATTGTTCTTTTTTTATACAATAAACATAAGAAGGACTACGTTCAGTTGTTTGCTCTGTCATGTCCAACATTAGATTCAGAATAGATTGCATTCATAATTTAAGCTTTTAGAGTTTCTTACTCTTTTTGTCTGGTATACTATATAATAATCACTGTAGTAATGTTTTTATCATTTAAACACTGAATTTATCCTGAAGAAGAATCACTTTAATATTTCTAAGAGAAGCTTCAGTAGTTTTTTCATGTAAGTGTCATTAATTAGCTGATGGATTATACTGTATTATAGGAACTGACCACATTGTTAACAGAACTACAAGGGCTGGAGTTCACGAGTTATTTTATCTAACCACAGAATAAAGAACAATAAAATACATTAATGTGCTAGAAACACACCTGAATGCTGTAATTCTTAAAACCAACTCATGACCTCCCAAAAACCTACATGTGACCCTTTAGAGACATTCTATGATGCTATTTTGGGCAGATCTTTTCATAAAATAGATTCTGGACCTTTAAATAAGGATTAAATAAATTAATAATAATTAAAAAAAAGGGATCCCAAACATTACACAGGACCACAGGAGTTGATGATGAATAAATTTTTCACATGCTCATGAATTAGATATTAAACCTGTGTGGCTGCACAGTCTCCAAGTCACTTTATTTAACACTGTGGGACGACCCAGCTCAGTGGGAATGTGGTTCAGCAGATGTTTACATATGGTGGCTCTGGGGATGGGGCAACAGCCCTCTGACTATGTGACATGTTTACAGTCACAATCTGGTAGCAGACATACATCAAAATACACACATACACGGTTTTAAAAAGGCCTTGAATAATCCTGTACCACAGAATTAGGTAAGGATTACTAGGATATTACTGATGCTGTAGTGTGTAAATAGCAATTTACTGCTGCAGGTCAAGGATGTGCTAAATTATAAGTGTTTTATTTACTGCTCTGTAGTTTCATCTATAACAGTCCATCCTATTTTATAAGATGAGCACAGGCTTTCAAGAATTTAAACTATAAAATACATTTAGGGGAGTAAAAGGTGAAAAATTTCCACTCTCAAAGCGGTGGTGTAGGCGTCAACAAATGCACAAAATGAAAGCACTAGTCCTTCAAAATATCAAAAAGTAGAGTACACTGTGTGGTGTACTTAGTTACAACAGAGAGAAGTGAGACAAATAAAAATTGAGCCAGAACTAAAGCTTAAAAATAAATGTAATATCCCAACTTCCAAATTCCCAGAGTATAGTCAATTATCTCTATAATTGTAATGAATTATTATTGTTTCCAGTGGGATTTTGAATTATTGTTTTTTGTTTTTGTTTTGCATATTTCTAACAAAAATATAAAATATTCACTGCTTCCACTCTTGAATGTGAGGATTTGCCATTTTTCATGTTATAGCAAACTGGGCAGAATTGGGTTTTACAATGTTGATGGGATTAAACAAACTATTAAGGGGTGCCATGTTGTGCTGTGGAACAGGATACCAGGTATTTTTCACCATTTCTCAGACACGTATAATCAAAAAAACTAGTTAATGAGCCAAGAAAAAAAGTCTATTTAATCAATATTGAAAATACACACACACACACACACTGTTACTGAGTCAACACGCAGCATCAGGACCAGATATCTTCACTTAAACTCCTCCGCAGAATGAGCCAATCATGCAGCCCTCAGAGCAAAAGCATGGACCTGATTGGTTGCAACAAGAGGCACTTTGGTGTTTGCTGCTGAGTGGAGGCTGAAATAGAGAGTGACCACCCAGCGTGGCCACTGGGCAGGGATTTAGCTCTGTGTGTGTGGGAGAACAAGAAGAGGACAGCACATGAAAGAAAGGAGGAGGGAAAATGAAAGAAGAGGGATGGAGAGAAAGAGATGAAGTGCAGTGGAGTCAGCATGTAGTCAAGTGCAATGAATGTGTGTGTCTGCAGATAAGACTTTATGTGTAATTAAATGGACAGAATGAGCTTAAAGGGAGATTCCGTAATTAATCTCCTTTCCAAATCCCAGGAAAAGAGCAGTGGCACACTGTCCTGCCTGGTTTCATTTCAAGGCTCAGCTTGTTTTGGTTTTCAGCAGCCCTCAATCAGCCACAAACACCACTCAGAAGTATATACTGTAGGCTACTAGGCTACTTCATATGTTCCACCCAGCATAAGGCTGATTTTTATTCTCATGCACTGTGTTGGACCTATGATTGACTCAGTGTGTAAGTGGATTCAAACATAATTGTAGAAAGTTGTCATATTTCAGCAGTTGCAGCTAAGAGCATCACAGGGAATAAATATAAGTACATGTATATGTCAGTTCTGGATACTCATCACTTGACAGACTCCAACCATTTATATGTAGTTCTGCTTTTGCCTCAATTTCCTTAGTTGAGTTCTGATTTTCTCTCCTTAATAAAGTCTCAGCCTCCTACAGAAGGTAACAAATAAGTAACACACAACTATGATGGCCTTAAGATTTAAAAAATAGGACTGAGATGTGGTTGTCTTACTGGAAGAATATAAATTGCAAATTAAACTAGATGATGCAATTTCTGATACCTTTTAGTAGAATCAGGACCTTATTTTGAATGTTTCTTATACTTTACAAAAATGTAATATCTTCCTATTAATGACTGTAGACTTTTATTGTGAAAGTCCGAACATGGCCTGCTGGGAGATGACACCATGGCTGACATTTAAAACAGCCAGAGTCACTTGCTCTAAATAGTTGAGAATGGTCATCATGTGTAACAGCAGTGGACATTAGGCAGCCAGTCAGTCTAATTACCAACCACAGACAGCTGCTATGCTGCTATTGCTTTGTGAGCTGTTGCTATGGTGACCTAAGCCCAGAGTGGGAGGGGGAGTGACACAGCACTTTACACGCAGATTGGAGAAACTGAGAAAACTTCACCACACAAAATGGAGGACTACAGAAAAACTATAAGACCTATCAAAATAATTCTTTCACTAACAGTGTCAGGAGGCTTCAACAAAGAGACTGATCCCCTTATTTATTTCTATCCATAATATCTTTTGTGAAAATATTACAACAAATGAAGGATTGGTGGCAAGTTAGAAACAGCCTTCATTTGTGTTTTTGACCAGAACTCCTGGAGCTCTTTTATAATGGGAGTGAATGAGTGAATGAGAGATTGAGCAGTCGCTCTCTGTCTGTTTGGCCACCTGGTGGAAAAACTGTAGGTCCTATCAAAATGAGAACAGCATTACCTGAAAGAAGACAAAAATCTCTACTACTCTGATATATAAATTGTTTATATAGCTGAAAGTTGACACGAGAAGAGAAGAAAAGAGACAAAAAAGTTGGAAAAAGCTGAAGAGCAAAAAAGCTAGAGTGCGTGATGTCATCAGTGACAGTGAAATGTTCTACAGAATCTGTTGGTTCCACGTTTTAAGCTGCAGTACAACAGGAAAGTTGATACCATGGTGGACAAAGGAACTTCACAATGGCAAACTTAAATATCAGAAATGTGAAAAGGCACCTATCACACGAAAAGAGAGGTCGACCGATCTATCGGCCGAGCCGATTAATCAGCCGACTTTTTGCACATTTTAATTAATCGGCATCGGCCCATTTCACTGCAAATTAGGCCGATTTATAGGCAGGCACATCTGCGACCAGCTAAGCTTGTTGTGGAACACGCAACACGGCACGATGCTCCCACCAAAAAATAGACTTTTATTGAGGAAAGTTAATGTGCACGTTTTAGCCTGAAGTTTGGTCTGAACTGCGCGTTTCTACTTTCACATGCAAATGACTTGTTGCACTTGTTGGCCCTTTGAATTATAGCAGGGTCTGTCAACAAACATAAGGATCATGACAGGTACCCTGCAATAAATCAATCCTGTTTTTGTCCAAAACATATTAGGACTGTGATGTGCATCGAATAATGAAAAGAAATTGAACCCAGTATTTCACTCAGCCAACATCAGGGAAGGCCAAGTGCAATATCTGCCAGAAGTTGCTGAGTATGGGAGCAGAAAAAGCAAGGACAAAAAATGCTACAAACGTAACAATAATACACTTTTTATTCCTGGGCACTTTTATACCATGTGAGATGAAGGGGGAAAATTAAAATCAGCCAAAAGAATTGGCATCATATATCAGCCATCAGCCTTGATTTCTAAATTTCAGCATCGGCCAGAGAAAACCCATATTGGTCGACCTCTAATCAAGAAGATGCCTCTAATGTTTGTATATGGCTCTTATGATTCATGTTTTCACAGTAAAAGCAGCTGTCCAAAAAAAAAAAGTCATTACCATTACATTGGTCTTATTACAGCTGGTGACTTTAAACAGTAAGAGGGAAAAAAACCTTTAAGAAAAAAAGTTTGTTGCATGAAACTGAAGTGCTTCCAAATCCAAACTTTCCAAAGTGTAAACTTTCCATGTTGAGTATTTTGAAATACATTAAAACTTTTATTCAACAGTAGTGTGAATCATAACCAGCACTATTTTTACAACTATCTGCACATTCAGGGATTAAATCTGAATTTCCATCATGTTTTCCATCAAAGACCCAGTTCAGGTTCCACAGGTCTGGCAGGTTAAATGGGCTCAGTTACCCAGCCCTCCCTGGAGCTGAGGCCTGGTTTACCCCTGCAGTGCTCTGATGTTGCTGCCTTATTTGGGACGATAGGATAGGAAATGTTTTGAGTGCCTGCCCCCACACTGTCCTATTATTCTGCTGCACGCTGTGCAGTCACTGAGACACCATACAGCCATGTTTGGTTTGATGAGTCACATGCCAGGCGGTGAGCAGTTACTACCAAATACAGTCATACACTCTGCTGCTCTCACATGACCAGACTGTCTTCGCTTCAATCAGTCTTCTTCTACAACAAAGTTAGACTCACCGACTCCAAGGCTGAAAAAACATTTTCTTTAGCTAAAGTTTTCACATCTTTAACATTGAATCATGCAGTCTGTGCTGTAGATGCTTCAATTAAAGCCACCATATTTTATGTGTGCAGGTTTGTTGTGAACCCCCCAACACAACACGTGTTATTTCTTATTTAACTATTGTTGGACTTTATTTGTTCTCTGTACTTTTAGTGGTAGAACTTTTTTTTATTTTTAGAGTTGTGTCAGATTTTCCTATAAAATGACCTTTGTACCTGTAGCTTCAACACCAGAAATACAGAAAGAGACTAATGGCAATGATCACAACGTAGAGTTCACGTAGATGCAAAAACATTCCATACCTTTATAGGTTTCCCTGTTGTGTTATGTCACATTGTCACAAAAAATGGTCTCATTACAGCAGGTGTGTTCTTATGAGATATCCAGTAATGAGAATGTATTTTTAAATTCCTCTGTTTCTGTAAGTAACCCTGAACTTATTTACTGTATGATTGTGAGCCAAACTTATTTGCTTCCCAGAGAAAACAGGCATATGATGCAACACTGCATTGAAGGCCCAGTATGGCTTAATGTTACAGCAGCAAACAGCAGAGAGACGATTACGAAATCTGGCAAACAGGAATAAAACAAAAAACTTGTTAGGTTTAATAAATCCAGAGACATGTGGCAGAGCTGTTATCCTAAATGTTTTATTAGGAAATGTAAAAAAAAAAAAACGCCACCGTGTGTTTGAGAACATGGCGTCTGTGGGGAAAAGGTCTAATGAAACAGCAGAGTTTTGGGACTAATGGTACAAATATTGATATAAATAATCTGAAAAGAAGATGACAGAGTTTTGCTGGACTTGAGTAAAACCGTCCTGTGCACCAGCGTGTTTAGTTTGGTCCAAAGTAGTCGACCACGCCGTTGCCTTTACGACCGTCAAAGAAGAACAAGTTGCGGTGTGGAGCGTCTCTCTGGGACAGAGCCTGAAAAGAACAACAGGGAGAAAGGGAAAAGATAAACTTTCCAGTTTCCGAAGCTTTTTTAAACTAATCATTAAGATCCTGCTGTGGCAAGTCGATATTATTAGAAAGTTTTTGACCTCTTTAAGTATAAATTCTTTAACACTATAACACTTTTTAAACGGGCAAATTTTTAAAAGGTGACAAATAATTTAATGGGACCAGAAAAGACAGTGTCAGTGCCACTTTTTCATTCTTTTAGAACCTGCTAAAGAACACATTGTCTGTCTCCTCAAGGTTCCCTGCTTTGGTTCACAAGGTGAGCTCAGGTTTGTGTGCGTGAGTGAAATCAGTCGGTTTCACCCTCGAGACACCAGTTGGACAGTTGCAGCAGGTTTCATCATCATCTCAGAGACGGCAGGTTGTGCTAATATAACACAGTCTGATTCTGAACTGTCAGTCCTTCCTCCTCCTCTCCCAGACACAGCTTACCCCGACCTGAACTCCTCTGTTTACCTCAGCCACGGTCACGGTTTTATATCGTCTCAGTCAGCTCACGCAATGTGAGGTATCTGTGTTGGACTTTGCGCATTAAATAATAATGCTATTTATCTGTGAGATGAATCCTAATAATTCTAATGCGCTTTAGCTGCCGTGCCGAGTCTGTGAATCCATGAGAGAAAACGAGTAAACATACACCTCGAGTTGGGCATCCACATCTCATTTAAGAACTCAAGATAACTGAGCTTTCTGTAGAAGTAATAAGTCGCCGAATCCAAGCAGACACATTTCATGGAATAACTTGTGGTAAGAGGTTCATGGTGAAACCACATGGAAATCAAAACAGGGATGATTGATCTGTCTGAGCTGTCAGTGACTGGATTTTCACACAAAACCTAAAGGAAAGATAAATGGGATCAGGCAGTTTGGCACTTTTAAAAATCTGTACTGATTGGGATGATGAGGGTCAACACTGACATCACTGTGTGTCATGCATACAGGACGCATACATGGTCATACATTATTTAAATATTCGTTTTATTTATTTCTATCTGCTATTTGACAGTTTGAAATGGACTGTTTTTTTTATTCAACAATGCTTTTAAAAACCTTCCACAGTACAAATCTTTACAATTACAACACTGACAAAAATGTTGGTCTATGTTAAGTATATGTTATATAACAAAATATAATTTTTTTTCCCCTTTGCTCATAACTATCATCACAAATCCCATACCGACTGGCCTCGAAACTACACCATGTGCAAAGCTACTGTGTGTGTACAGGCAGTGTTAGTGTAACTCTCCTGTCATACGTTTTCTATTGGTTTTCCTACACATGGTCCCATTATGGTCTTTTATGTTGAATTATGAATGAGTGTAGTATGTTGTTCAGCTCGATGTCTAAATCATTTCTGCCAGAGCGTCACACTGGGCTGCGCTGGGGTCACAGAAAATCACTTCTACACAGAGCGGAGTTTTTCTGGATCTGACCCAGAAATCAGCTGAGTGGCCACCTGTCAGCTGACTGCTCCCTCACACAGCACACCGCTTAGCGTCATCTTTTACTACAGCCGACTCAATATTCAACATGCATCAACATGAACCCTAACATTTTTTAAAAAAGCCTCTAATTGTTCACATGCTTACCTTGACAACTTCCTGTCCCAGAACTCCGCCCACAACAGCACAGACTGGCGACATCTCGGAGAAGCAGTAGCTGAAGACAAACACAACATGGACCACTGTCACTAAACCGCAAGTGCAATGGAGGCGAGAAACTGAGAAAGTTACTGGCTGCAGATCCAAAGATGTAAAAACTTTAGTCAGGGTCGCTCTTCGTTTGGCAGCTGTTGAGCTTAACACCTTTTCTCTAATAGTGGAAGTAATCGCCCACTCACACAGATGATGTATCCTGTGTTAATGTGAAATTTATTCAGTGTTGAAACACCAGACTTAGACATATGTTCTGTCTAATCTGCAGAAATTAAATGTTCATTACATATCCTGTCCCTGTTAATCAACATACCAGCTTTTAGTTCATTGCAATAAGATGAACTATAATTTCATAAACAGTTTATGTTTTAATTTTTTTTGGGTGTAAGGAGCAAAACATAAAATATGGAAGTCTTATTCAGGCATATTTCATCATATTTTATATATATTTTTTTTTTTTGAAAAGGGAAAGTCTCCAAACACCCCAGCCCTCTGCACAGCACTGAATCAGAATCAGCCAGTTAAAGAACATCTTGACAAACATCCTTATATCAAAGGACACAAATCTATGTTTGGGGGTGTAGTCCTGCTGTCAACTTTGAGATTTAGAGACAACTTCTTTAGCTGTTTTGTACCTGATGAAGTCGTCATTCAGGAGGCCACCGCTCACTGCCAAGGCCTCGAGCACGTCGTCACGGATCTGCCTCAGGAGCTGACTGTCTTCTGCAAAGCACTGTGGGTCGGGGTCACGGCCCTTGTCTGTGCGAAACTTCAGCAGAACTGTGGAGATGGACAGAGAGGAAGGAGAGAAGGAAGCAGGAGAAACAAGGTGACACATGACAGTTGAAAGTCTGGAAACAAGTTTAAACCATTTTCTAAAGCAATATTTTCCATATAATCTGTTGCACTATTGCCATTTATAATTTCATCACACTTTCAAGTGACTTCCAAGGTGAATTATCACCTTATGGAAAGACAACATCTCATCTTGACTGTTGCTCCCTTTGAAAGAAGATAAGATCAGTATGTGGTTGCACCATCAACCATTTCATCCGATTAGGCCTACGTTTCCCCACATCAAAATATGAGCGCGCACACACACACACACACACACACACACACACACACACACACACAGACACACAGACACACACACAGACAGACACACAGACACACAGACAGACACACAGACACACACACACACAGACAGACACACACCTGCACATGCTCAGCCAGGAAATATTAGAGCTGAAAAAAACTCCTTCCTGCCTGTAAGAGTCAGCTCCAGGCCTGAGAAATTAAAAATCAGAAGCATTTATTTGATGAGGAGAAATATTTCAAACGGTAACTGACTTTGCCACACTCGGGCGCACACATCAACACTTCACCCCCGTGTTTCCTGTTCGTCCATTAACTTAAACCACATGAGGAAGTCAAGTCCTCCCACGGCCATTTCCACCAGCGTGGCGCACACATGCAAACACATACACACACACACACAAACGCACGAGAAGTAGCGATGATTCATTGTCGCACCTCAGCTCTGCCCTTTATCAGTGAAACTTTGTTAGAAGAAAGTTAAAGTCTGGCACAAATGGCATCACACTCAGGTCTGCACTAGGCAGGAAATCAAACAGTATTTCATCACAGAATATAATAATGTGAACATGGATGGAACAACGATAATATCTCTAAACCGAGACATGCAGCAGTGATACGCAATCACCTCCACAGATTAAAGCCGAGGGGAAATATTCAGCAGTGGCCCTTTACATCAAAACAAGCACATTAAGGTCAAGCACAACAGACACTAGTGTGTCTCCACACATTAAGACAATTTCTGTGCAGTGAGTGAGAGAGGTTGAGAGACGTAGGTCCAACACTTTGTCAAGTCAAGCAGGATTTTTAATTTTGTCCTTTATTCCTGTTATTCTATAAATCCAGGAAATGTCTTCTTTCTGCTTTGTCCACAAATGTATATGCAGAAGTGATTTTCTCCTGGTGGTCACTGCGCCTTGTCAGGCTGTCTGTATCTTAAAAAGAAAATCATGTAATCAATATTGATTGATTGATTGATTGATTGATATAATTAGAGATCAGAGACACTAGTGATAATAAGCAGAAACAAACGGGTGCACATGCTCCCCACCCGTGGGGTTCACACTGTTTCTAATGAGACAGGAAGCAGTTGTAACAGAGGAAGAGCCACTTCCTCACCGGTCGCCCAAAACAACAAGCACTATCTCCAATTATAGACAGAGAAGGAATAGCAACACCATCACTGCATTCAAAAACAAGAACCAGGCGTGTTTCCACTCAGACATTAGCCTGCAGCCTGAGTATTGGGTGAGGCTGCAGTGGGTGGGTGAGTTTCAGAGTGGAAAGTTATCAGACTGAAGGACACTGAAGTCAACCAACCAAGATATTCACAACAAAAATGGACGTACAAATGACGAGGGAGTAAGAAGCAAATCCGCAGTTTAAGCCACAAATGTCCCTGACACCCACATGACTTCAGCTGGCTGGTATTAGTGAATCTCCATCTGATACGTCATTTAATTACTTCATTACATTTCACACATTTATACACCTCGACACACAAAAAAATGTAACAATCTTTTTCTTATAACTGTGACTGACTATCTTGTAATTATGAGAAAAGATCTCATATTTATGAAAGAATGTACAAATAGTGCTGCAGGAACTGGAACACTTGGCTGAGAATCATTTGGTTTTTAAGATTTCTTCCGTAATAAAACAATTCCGTGTCGAAAATCAACAGCTACTAGTTCATTTGGCGTACCTAGTGTTCCTCAACATAAACAAACACAGTATAAGTTAAAAATCAGACGCCGCAGTGCAACTTCCATTTTCTTGTAAAACTCTATGTTCACACAGGTGAAGCACCAACTGTATGGATACAAAATCTCATGAATACATGCTCTCAAATACTAAAATAAGTGTTTTTTTTCCCTGCAACAATTGTATTTTGGAAGATGCCACAGAAAATATTAAAGCCGACATTAATGAGGCATAATTAGGAGATTTGTAGAAGAGACCAGATAAAACAACAGCAGCTTTGAGATGCAGTGAATTGCTGGGTATGTATAAATAATTCAAAGCTGATATCACTATGCAAAGTCCTTATGATCTTTAGGCATGAAATCATTAGTGTTATTTTGAGCCTAAATATATTGTGGTGTATTGGTGTCAGGTGCTTTCTATCAGTGTTTTTATTTGGAGATGGAGAAAGTCTGCAAAATATCACAAATTTAATTTAAAAAAAAAAACATGAAAGGCTTCAGCAGATCTTATGACTTTCTGCTTTAATTTTATGCTGCTAAAAAGATCAATATTTTTATTCTAACCAATTTCTAATACATCCCTCAGCAGTAATTAAACATAATTTGTGTTAGAGCTCCTTTTTCTGTCTGTGAGGAATATTCTAATGATCTTTAAACATATCAACTGCATTGTTCCTATCACATTTATGACCTTTGTGTTCTGCCAAAAATGGTTTTAATGTGTAGTCAGAAAAGTTTTTTTTTTTTTTTTTTTTTTGCTACTGTACACTCAAAAACCATTTTCTGTTTATTTCCTGTTCTTGCAGATATGCCAGTGTAGGTGTCGGGCTGTTCTACGCTCAGTGCACATGACTGGCCAGAGACAACCTGTGATGGAAACTAGCATGTTGTGTGTGGGGATGGTACAGGGCCAGGTGACAGGAGGGGCAATTAGAAGCCATCTGACACTGTAAATAACCTGAAAAACAGGAAGGTTGAATTCAGATTTATTTAAGGGGTCAAAAAGTGTGTTTTGGTTGATGGTTCCTAAATGTTCATGTGTAATTATTCATGTGAAACACAGTGTAACAATGTTTTTCTTCCCACCAAACTGCTGGCTGAATTTTATAAAATCTTAATTCCCTCTGTTTTTTTGGGGGGGTTGTTTATTTTCTTTTCAAATGCTGCTGACATCCCTTCACTCTTTTGACTATCAAAAAACGTCTGGATGAAATTTTCCACGCACGTGCAATGACAGCTCATCTCCACTGCTAAGTTTGCATGTTCATGCTTTGTGTTTCAGTCCTGCTGCAGGTGCCTACACATTTTCAGTTTCAAATTTCTATACTGTTTTAGACCTTTCAGTATTTTCTGTAATATCTGATCAATTTTCTGTATGGAAATTCTGTTTGTGTCCTGCTGCCCACACAGAAATGTCTGAACACCTCTCACTTAACAGACAGTAAACAGTATCACATTCACTGAAAAATATATGGCACAAAACCAGAAGACATACTTTCATAACAAATACGATTTCCTTACAAAATCCTGAGATCTTTCATCAGAAAACACTTGACATTTAGGAAGTTTATGGCATCCAAGTGTTTAAAGATAATACAAATACCTCAAAACCTTAACAACTGTCAAAAAGTTTTCAAAACCTTAAAATTTAACTCTCGTTGCAACTACAGACTCTGCTCATTATCAGTGCCTGTAATGCATATGTTTTCATTTACCTGCTTAAAATGTAAATCATACAAACAATGCTTGTCAGTATCATAAAAGTCTAAAATGTGTTTTTTGTTTCTGCTGAACTTTTTTTTGCATTTAAAATGAAAAAATACATTTTTACAGTGGGTACGGAAAGTATTCAGACCCCTTTAACTTTTTCACTCTTTGTGTCATTGCAGCCATTTGCCAAAATCAAAAAAGTTCATTTTATTTCTCATTAATGTACACTCAGCACCCCATCTTGACAGAAAAAAAACAGAAATGTAGAAATTTTTGCAAATTTATTAAAAAGGAAAAACTGAAATATCACATGGTCATAAGTATTCAGACCCTTTGCAGTGACACTCATATTTAACTCACATGCTGTCCATTTCTTCTGATCCTCCTTGAGATGGTTCTGCTCCTTCATTGGAGTCCAGCTGTGTTTAATTAAACTGATTGGACTTGATTAGGAAAGGCACACACCTGTCTATATAAGACCTTACAGCTCACAGTGCATGTCAGAGCAAATGAGAATCATGAGGTTGAAGGAACTGCCCAAGGAGCTCAGAGACAGAATTGTGGCAAGGCACAGATCTGGCCAAGGTTACAAAAGAATTTCTGCAGCACTCAAGGTTCCTAAGAGCACAGTGGCCTCCATAATCCTCAAATGGAAAAAGTTTGGGACGACCAGAACTCTTCCTAGACCTGGCCGTCCAGCCAAACTGAGCAATCGTGGGAGAAGAGCCTTGGTGAGAGAGGTAAAGAAGAACCCAAAGATCACTGTGGCTGAGCTCCAGAGATGCAGTAGGGAGATGGGAGAAAGTTCCACAAAGTCAACTATCACTGCAGCCCTCCACCAGTCGGGGCTTTATGGCAGAGTGGCCCGACGGAAGCCTCTCCTCAGTGCAAGACACATGAAAGCCCGCATAGAGTTTGCCAAAAAACACATGAAGGACTCCCAGACTATGAGAAATAAGATTCTCTGGTCTGATGAGACCAAGATTGAACTTTTTGGCGTTAATTCTAAGCGGTATGTGTGGAGAAAACCAGGCACTGCTCATCACCTTCCCAATACAATCCCTACAGTGAAACATGGTGGTGGGAGCATCATGTTGTGGGGGTGTTTTTCAGCTGCAGGGACAGGACGACTGGTTGCAATTGAAGGAAAGATGAATGCGGCCAAGTACAGAGATATCCTGGAAGAAAACCTCTTCCAGAGTGCTCAGGACCTCAGACTGGGCCGAAGGTTCACCTTTCAACAGGACAATGACCCTAAGCACACAGCTAAAATAACAAAGGAGTGGCTTCGGAACAACTCTGTGACCGTTCTTGACTGGCCCAGCCAGAGCCCTGACCTAAACCCAATTGAGCATCTCTGGAGAGACCTGAAAATGGCTGTCCACCAACGTTCACCATCCAACCTGACAGAACTGGAGAGGATCTGCAAGGAAGAATGGCAGAGGATCCCCAAATCCAGGTGTGAAAAACTTGTTGCATCATTCCCAAGAAGACTCATGGCTGTACTAGCTCAAAAGGGTGCTTCTACTCAATACTGAGCACAGGGTCTGAATACTTATGACCATGTGATATTTCAGTTTTTCTTTTTTAATAAATTTGCAAAATTTTTTTCTGTCAAGATGGGGTGCTGAGTGTATTAATGAGAAATAAAATGAACTTTTTTGATTTTGGCAAATGGCTGCAATGACACGAAGAGTGAAAAATTTAAAGGGGTCTGAATACTTTCCGTACCCACTGTACATACAGAACCTGCTACTGCTTAACATGTGTTTTTCTTTTTTTTGTTGAGTATTTCTTAATACCGTGAAGCAGGAAGTAGTCGACTGGCGTACGCTTCAGACTAGCTTTGGCCTTCTCGCTTGTCCAGTCGACCTCCAGAGCCTCTTTCAGAGTGCAGAAACTGGCCGTCTGTTAGGATGGAGATTTTAAATATCAGAGGCATGTTTCTTCATTCAGGTCTCATTTTTAGGAGAAATATAAAACAATGCATGTCAATATTTAATGAAGGAAAACTGTTTATTTGGATTTTCAAAATAAAATCAGACTCGTGTTCATTAAAAACTATTTTAGAATTTATATTTTAAAATGTTCATTAAGCAGGCAGACAGATAGTTGATGTCTGAAAGAAATAATATTCCCTACCTGTAAGGAAGAAAAGACAAACACACCTCAAAAGCAAAAGTGTTTAAAAAATGTTTTCTATTATGTGTAATTTTCCAACCATTTCCCCTTTTCTAATCAAGTGTTTTTAGTTAAGAAACTATCTATTTACAAAGGAAGACATTTCATTGACCACCCATACAGTCAAGAGCCAAACTGTCTTATACATGGCAGTTCTTTAAACCAGGTTTGCTTGTCCACTTACCTTCTTCACCATGGTGGTCTCGTTAGGGTCCACTTTGGCTTTCTTTGCCTCTGGACCATCAGACCCTCCAGTTGGTTTCACTATTTTAGGTTTCTCCCTAAAGACAGAGAGAACAAGGAGAAAGTTATCCAATATAATCAGCGCATTATTCAATACTGGCTGACAAACTGAGCTCAGGGGAAAGTTTTTTTTATTATGTTTGGATTTACAGTGGTGTGAAAAAGTGTTGGCCCCCTTCCTGATTTCTTTTTTTTTTGCATGTTTATCACACTTTGTTTCAGATCATCAAACAAATTTAAATATCAGTCAAAGATGACACAAGTAAACACATCATGCAGTTTTTAAATGAAGGTTTTTATTATTAAGGGAAAACAAAATCCCAAACTACATGGCCCTGTGTGAAAAAGTTTTTGCCCCCCCTCTGTTAAAACATAACTTAACTGTGGTTTATCACACCTGAGTTCAATTCCTCTAGCCTCACCCAGGCCTGATTACTGCCACACCTGTTAGCAATCAAGAAATCACTTAAATGGGACCTGCCTGACAAAGTGAAGTAGACCAAAAGATCCTCAAAAGCTAGACATCATGCTGAGATCCAAAGAAATTCAAAAACAAATGAGAAAGAAAGTAATTGAGAGAAAAGGTTATAAAACCATTTCTAAAGCTTTGGGACTGCAGAGAACCACAGTGAGAGCCTTTATCTACAAATGGTGAAAACATGGAACAGTGGAGAACCTTCCCAGGAGTGGCCGACCGACCAAAATTACCCCAAGAGCACAGTGACGACTCACAAAAGACCCCACAACATCCAAAGAACTGCAGGCCTCACTTGCCTCAGTTAAGGTCACTGTTCATGACTCCACCATAAGAAAGAATCTGGGCAAAAATGGTCTGCATGGCAGAGTTCCAAGACGAAAACCGCTGCTGAGCAAAAAGAACATAAAGGCTGGTCTCAGTTTTGCCAGAAAACATCTTGATGATCCCCAAGACTTTTGGGAAAATACTCTGTGGACTGAGGAGACAAAAGGTGAACTTTTTGGAAGGTGTGTGTCCCATTACGTCTGGTGTAAAAGTAACACTGCATTTCAGAAAAAGGACATCATACCAACAGTAAAATATGGTGGTGGTAGTGTGATGGTCTGGGGCTGTTTTGCTGCTTCAGTACCTGGAAGACTTGCTGTGATAAATGGAACCATGAATTCTGCTGTCTACCAAAAAATCCTGAAGGAGAATGTCTGGTCATCAGTTTGTGACCTCAAGCTGAAGCGAACTTGGGTTCTGCAGCAGAACAATGATCCAAAACACACCAGCAAGTCCACCTCTGAATGGCTGAAGACAAACAAAATGAAGACTTTGTAGTGGCCTAGTCAAAGTCCTGACCTGAATCCGATTGAGATGCTGTACATGACCTTAAAAAGGTGGTTCATGCTCAAAAACCCTCCAGTGTGGCTGAATTACAACAATTCTGCAAAGATGAGTGGGCCAAAATTCCTCCACAGCGCTGTGACAGACTCATTGCAAGTTATCACAAACGCTTGATTGCAGTTGTTGCTGCTGAGGGTGGCCCAACCAGTTATTAGGTTTAGGGGGCAAACACTTTTTCACACAGGGCCATGTAGTTTTGGATTTTGTTTTCCCTTAATAATAAAAACCTTCATTTAAAAACTG
Source organism: Mastacembelus armatus (assembly GCF_900324485.2). NCBI lineage: Eukaryota > Metazoa > Chordata > Actinopteri > Synbranchiformes > Mastacembelidae > Mastacembelus > Mastacembelus armatus. The sequence continues at coordinate 23,742,489 of NC_046645.1, read as the reverse complement.
CATGATGTGTTTACTTGTGTCATCTTTGACTGATATTTAAATTTGTTTGATGATCTGAAACAAAGTGTGATAAACATGCAAAAAAAAAAAAATCAGGAAGGGGCCAACACTTTTTCACACCACTGCAGCATGTGTTCATTTTCACGTGTTACATTGAAACCACTGGTTTAGGTTGTTTTTGCTGCAGTGCACCTGACAGCTCCAAAAACAGCATTTCTCAGCCTCTGCAACCCTAATGACCAGACTATCACCCATCATAAGCCCCTCCGTCCCACTCTTTGCCCCTGAGTCCTTTGGCTGCTTTGAACACTCTCCATGTGAAAAAGCCAAAGCCATGTTAACCCTGGTTCTTGCTCTTTCTTTGTCCCACTCTCTCTGTGCTGAAGAACGCCGCCTCTTGGTTCTGGCAGTCACTGTTTCCCACTTTGAGCTGCAGAGACTCCTCCATGGCTGCTGTTGGAAACCACTACTGGCTTCTTCTGACCTTGGCCAGGTGGCAGGAGGGGCTCACTGACAGAGTGGACTTTGCCAACACAGGGTAGAGAAGCTGGAATAACAACAGAAGGGCTGTAGGTAGCAGAAAGTCATGGAGTGGGGTAGTGGAGGTCCCCATTACTCACTCGACGTAGTTGTACTCCTGTCCGAGGTTGCAGAACATGTAACCATAGTAACCATAGACATCCCCACAGAAGACCTTGATGCTGTGCTGAGAACAGAGCTGGTCGACTCGCACCATCAGGTCTCTCGAGCAGCCTGTCAAACACACCTGAGGAAGAACAAACACAAAGGGTGGCAGGCCAGAAGGTTAGCTGACTTCAGCTTTGGTGTGGTTATTGAAAGTAAAAAAAGATGCATTTTACTTAACTACTGTAAAATATCAATTTTCTTACATCTTTTTGCAGCTTTGTTGTCTAAAAATGTAACTGTATGAAACTGATCTCCTGCTGTCCTGCTGCTCTGCACCTTCTCCTCATGCAGTGTTGTTAATGTGCTGCACCCACTTCCATTCCCATACCTTGTTTTTAAATCCCTAACAGAAATACAAGTATATTTGACTGTAATCACTTCAGATGAGCAACTTTCATTCTGCCTGACTCTTGGAACAGCAAAGCAGCAGTGAAAAGTGGCTGATCAGCTGCCAAACTGATGAGACACACCTACTGCAGCAATGTTTGGTGATCGTTCGACCAAACAAAGAACAAAACAAGGATATCACCAGGGACACAGTGTACCATGGTAAAACCAGGGTATGCTCCTGTAAACAACTGACTGGTGGGTTGGGTCCCCCTTATCCTGGTGACCCAGTACAGCACACCCAAAACCCCCTCAGCTCACTGATAAGTCTGATACTACATCTTTGGCATCACTGCTAAGTCTCACACAGCAGCAGGCAGATCACGGTTAGGACCAGTGTTGCCAGATACCTTGAATGGTTTTCAGTTTCTTGAGATTGTCAGGGTTTACAGGGTTCTGTGTAAGTAGTCATATTGGTCAGTCAAACCAATAGTGGTAGTATCTTTCTATATTTGTGCCTTTTGTTTGTGTTCTCTTTTGTGGACCAGTGGAAGAGGTCTATCTGGTACTTTCATGAACTGTAGTAGTTTGTCTTTTCCACTTTTTTAATCGAATAAAGATCTGAATCTGTTAACATCTGCTCACATGTCTGTTTGCATTCCTGTTTTTAACTGTTTTTTAACAGTTGTCACAACTAACCTTGACACTGTAGCTTATGTAGTCAAAGATGTTACATTAAATAATTTACAGAGAATAAATACTGAGGATGAAAAACATTATTTTCAGTTAAGCCAAATATGTAAAGAACATATTTAGAACATAAGAGCATTTTTGGACTGTTAAAATTTTATTTATGATATTTTCTATTTCTCCTTACCAAAAAAAAAAAAATCATAATAATAAAAGGACTGCAGGAAGTAAAAATAAATATGTTAACACATAGGAAGAGAGAGTGAAAGTATCAGTAGTTAATAAACTGTACTCTGAAAGTACCCAGATCCCAGATGGACAGCATGTGTTTTTCTATTGTATTCATCCCTCAGTAATTAGGCCTCTCATAGGAAACCCGCAACCACACTCCAACTGTTCCACTTTAAACATCCTCCATCATCCCACTGAGCCATGCACGGAAACATGAGTGGCAGCAGATAAAAGCAATGAGAGGTCTACGGCAGAAAGGGAAACTACCCCCCTTCCCTCTGTTTTCACTTTTTATTTAATCTCCAAATTTTTGAATTGTCACGCCCTCTCTCTCCTCCGACCCTCTTTTCCTCCCTCTGTCCTACTAACACCCATCTCATCCCGCATTCACTTCATACCGCTATCACCCTCATCTTCCTCCCGTCCCAATCTCCCTCCTTCCTTTTCCTGACCTTCATTTAGCACCCCCACAGGGAGGAAGGCTGCCGACAATTCAGACACAACAGTGTGGAAAAAATATGTTATTCTTCTGAAGATGTTCAACTACATTTCTCCTTTCAACAGTGAGAAAAATGAGACTCAGACAGTGTCTCTGTGGAAATTGGTAAACAAAAAAAATATACAATTTTGATAGTATATTGTATGAATTGATTATTTTACCACCCATTAGGACTGCAATCTACTCTAAAGGGAATCAAAACCTTGAACCTTCACCTTGGATTCATATATTATCAAATATGTAGGAAAAATGATATATATTATTCATAAGCTCTAGCAACCAGTGTTTGATGCAGTCAGCCCTTTATCATCTCAACATGGTGACTTTACACTGTAACACACAGCCTGAAATACAATGATGACACAAAGTAAAGTTTAGACTTGAACACTGAGGCAACAGGACAATGACATGATTAGATTTCCTATGCTATTTCCACATGTAAAATGAAAAACAGTGACTGACACTGGAACCTCATACTTATTGTTTCATTTCAGTGTCAGACCCAGTGTCCTCAAAGACATAACCAATGCAAAAAATGCATTTCTCTATCTCTATTTGTACTAACCCACATTTACCCACCATATATAGATGCAAAGCTTTAAAGGTCATTCAAATAAGACCTGCATGTCACATTTGGTTTAAATTAACAAGTAAAAGGACAGTTTTCACTATTGTCCACCCACTGAGCATTACAGTGAATCCTGCTGGACAATATAAGTTGTTATCAGGCTAATTATATCACCAAACACAGTCACATGAAAGATGTTCAAATTACTTTCAAATATAACTATTGGTACGTGCCAAAATGATGCAATGGGTGAAACAAAGAGAGCAGTTCATGTACAATATGAACTACAGGCAACATCTATTGGTCACAATGGGTGAAACAAGACAGTGCTCACATCATTTGAAGCGCCCCAGAGGAAACACTGCTACTGTACAGTCACAGTTATACTGCAGCTGGACTGATTGTTAGTGTTACATCATGTGACCTACTTTTGGACCTTAATGCTGAAGCGTTACCAAAACATTAAACATTATCAAATGTAAACGGACTAATGAATGCAGGAGGCACACCATCAGTAAATATTTAATATTAAATAACAAATCATCTTTAACACGTTTCCATGTCTAATTTCAACAGATTACACAGTTTAGCTCAGAGTCATCTCTCATCCCTGAGTTGATGTATTACCACATTTGAATTCAGACGCCTTCCACTCGCACAATCTCTGACTGTCTCGAATATTTTACTTTGCACTCACCGCATCAAACTGCAGAAAGAAGTCATCTGGTTTGTCTTCAACTTTGTCTGAATCTGCATGGACCTCCACCATTGGGTTGAGGTTCTGCGCTCGCTCCAAAGAGGCCTGGGCTCGGTTCTGACCCTGAGCCGTCACCGGAACCAGGAACTGAGCTCGACACGACTCCTCTGACACCTAATGGACACACAAAGAGGGGAAGCATTGCAGGGTGAGGAGTGTTTGGTACTTGTAAAGAGTTTAGTGTAAGTAAGCAGAAGGACAATGTTACTGCAATTTTAGCATAATAAAATGAACGAAAACTTGACATTGGTGTATTAATTAGCCACAGGCACCATCTAGTGGACAAACATAGCACTACAAGGACTGAAGTTATCACATAAAGCCATGTACTCTTGGATTATTTTGACGTAGACTGATGTATAATTGACAGCTGAAACACAGGTTGAACTGAAGTTCAGATCCTCTCTGTACGTGAGAGTGTGCTCTGACAATGACAAGAAAAGGGCACCGTGACGTTTACCTGTTCATGATCCAGCAACGTGAGCCCTTTAACTCCAGCCAAGATTAAGTTCTTGGCCACTTCAGCGCCCAGACCACCCAAACCTACCAGGAGTACACGGGACCCTCGCAACCTGTATAAGAAAAAACAAAATGTGATTGATTTAAGCATGCTGTATGCTTTAAAATGTAAGACATTAGTAAATTACATCTATTTTAAGTGCACGTCTTACTAAAAAGCATGAAGGTATTGAACAACAACAGGTGGGTAAACCACAACGGACCACAAATATCTGCAACAATAAAATCGGACTTTAAGATGAAATAATCTTTGAAGTCTTGAATCGAGGGTTTCTGTGTTTTGTTGTAATGGTGTGCAACAAACTCTATTTTTACTTATAAACCCAAATGTCCTGTTTTTCCCTTTACTATAATATTTTATCTCCACCACAATACAACCATCTGTGTGAACAAAGAAAATACCCCGATATAGACAAGTATCCATAACAACACTCTCAAACATGCTTCCCATTATGCATTCTTCAATAATCCTTTAATCCCATGTTCCTGCAAATAAAAAAACATGCCACATAAAACACTTTGATCAAATCTGCCGCAGCAACAAGCTAAACCTGTACCGATTAGCCACGAAGCTAACTAAGCTAACTGACCTCTTCTGAGCTTCCAGTCCCCACAATCTGATTTGGCGGTCGTACTGTGCCGCCTCCTCCTCGCTGATGACCGGGTCTTCCTTCTCGATCATATCGATAATTTCGGTTCACCCTAGAGACGCGAATTTCGCTGTAAAATCGCCTTTTTTTACAGCTACTAATGCAAACCATTCAAACGCCGCGACAGTCCCGCGGAATAGGCGCGGAGTGATGACGTCACAGAATAAACTTTTTTTTTTTGCATTTTATTTATTTATGCGTTATTGTTTTTATAGTTGTTTTTAATTTTTTCTCCATTTATTAGAACTCGTTTCTCCTCGGTTTAAAAAAAACACGTGCATTTAAAGTTGTGTTCCCTCGTGTGGTTCTTTGTAGTGTTCATTTAAATCCTAAAAATAACAAGAAACACAAATTAATTAATATTTATTTACATCCAAATGTGAATATATATTTCTACATTAATATAAGCTTTTGTTCTAACATCATTGCTTTTATTGAGTAGATGAGGGCATCAAGTAGCGTCAAGACTGGACGTGGGCACATTTTTCCCTGGGTGTAGTCTTCTGAGAACAGATACACAGCCATTTTCAAGGGCTGTGTTTGCTATGTACCTTGAGATCCTTGTTGTGCACAGCTTCACCTAAATCATTATTAAAGGGAAAAAGTTAGCTCAAGGATTTGCAGCTATTTTACACAGGCCATATCTTAGCAGGCTTCATCTGGTTCCAGAGTACAGGAACCCCTCGGCCTCCAGAATACTTCTTCAAAATTGATTTTTGCTTTTGTACTTTAGAATAATTATTGAATCTTTCACTACATTTAGTCCCTGTCATGCAGCAAACACCAGGGACACTGTATCTATTTACTAAAGTCCCTAAAGCAAGGTCTTTGGACTTTTTGTGATCCTGTTTTGTGAATTTTAAATTCCTGTTGGCACATGGACAACAGCTGGTCCACAAGAAGGCCTACAAATGTACTGTGTGTACATTAGTTTGTGGTAATTGCAGCAACTGTGAAATTAATAATAATTCAATCAAATGAATATTGCACCTCTAAAGTATATTGTGAAATACTAAGCAAGTCACCTAAGGGAAGTCCTGCATTATTACCCAAACTTAAGAACATTAGAGCAAATCTAGTAAAATCTTAAACTTTTTATTTCATTTTCAACCTCTATACATTGTACTTTAGCATAGTCCTAAAGCAGATTAGTTAGGGCAGGTGTCCAGCTTGACAAAAACTTTTGATTAGTTCTGCTGAATTTGTCATGACTATTTTGGCAACATTTTATTTTGGCAAATAAAATAAATCTGATGAGTAAGATGAGCTTTAGATGGAGTCCAGATTAGACTGGGATAGTTTATATTATTCTAATGGATAATTAAGCAATATTTATTTAAATTGTCTGTATTGTGGGACCTAATAACAAACTGATCAGATGGAAAAGATCCCCAGGCATGCATTGCCCTCTGATCCCATTCAGTCTCTTTATTAGGCAGCTTAAACTGACTGTTAAGACCTCATGACTGAGAGTTAAAGTCTGTACAACTTTTGTTATGTAAGTTTGATTTTTGAATGGTGTAAACACATTTAACTGGAGCCTAAAATAAACAAGAGACTAATAGCCTATTATGATGCAACACTGTGTGTTATTCTAAGTCTGGTGGATAATCTAGAAAAATATTTCCTTAATAATTCAGTTCTTAATGCATTTCACATACACAAATCTACAAGGTTTAACTCCAAATCCCGATTTCGTCGTTTTCCTGCTGAATTAGCCTGAATCACCTTCTTAAACAAATCAAGGACACAAAAGCTTTAAATACTGAGTACTATTTTGTCTGACAGAGCACCTGCAAGTCTAACTTGGGAGCTGATTTTTATAATGTTCGGTTCTCATTCGGTAATTTCCGTGAGCAGCGTACAAGAACGTTATTCGTCGTGACGTCATTCGTAGAGAAGCCCGCCCCTTTCTCCTCGGAGAAGACGGTCGGCCATTTTAGGTTTATCAGTCGTCATTTCACATCGCTACAGTAGGACGAAGAGCGTCAGGACTCAATTTCATCAAATTTCTCTTACAACTGTAGTGGAGAATTGCCTACTATGAACTGAAACTCTTCCTAAAACCACAACAAGTAGATTCCTAGTGAAGTGACGCATAAGCCAGTAGATTCCAGTGTCGAGTTGTAATTTTTTTGCACCTCAATGTAGCTAGAGGAAATGGCTGTGGAAAGCATGACTGTCCATCCAAACTCCCCAACTACCAACCACGAACACAACAGTCTCCTGACTGACGAAAGGTCGAGTAATTCTACAATCATATTTAAATGAAATTATTTATTTGTCCTGTGCTTTTACACAAAAAGCCCGGGGTTTCTTTTTCTTTGTTTTTTTTTCTGTCAGAGGGATTAAACTCGCCTTTTCTGGAAAACGAGTACTGAGGTAAAACGCGCCATGTTGACACGACAACGCCAACTGGAAGGCCAAATAACGTTAGCGCCTGGGATAACGCTAACGTTATTCCCTGTATTTCTATTTTTTAATTACCGTTTCCCAATCAGCGATCAATCGACTCAAGCCAACTTGGCTGAAGGAAAAAAAGACGAGGTCGAAACAGCTGATCATACGTTAAGTTAGCCGCCATACTGGCCTCTTCAGCGATTATAAAGCATCGGTTAACTACTTGTTTATTGTTAACTAATTAACGTTAATTCAACTAGGTATGTGTGCGGTGACACTTATTGTGCCGCAGATGGAGAAAAAGCCAAACGATCGTGTTGTGATTACCGTGGGCCTATTTTTAGGCTAACTTAGCACCATTAGCTTGTTAGCTAATGTTACCGACCATTGCAGTTGGCCAAGAGCGAGGAGGCTAAGCTAACGGCTAATGGTTTTTGCTCGTGCTAGTTTGCTAACGTTATCTGTTTCCAATCGGTGTATTTGAACATACCGCTAACCAACATTGCCAGATCAACTTGGTAGTTGTTTTTTTTACTAGTTAAATTATGCCGTAAGCCGTCCAGCCTGTCTGTTTAGTTGGCCTAAGGGTATTGCCAACTTATTAGGTCACGCACTTTAAAATTGAACTTTGCTCATCGTCTTTCTGCCTGAATAACGTCACCACTCGGAAGAAAACATATTTTAGCTCTTAAACACTCTGATGGTTGGCGTTTCTTTACCTCAATTTAAAACTTTTACATTTTCTTAAAGATTTGAGTTTCTTAAAAGTGTCGACTAATCAGTTTTATAGCTAGCTTTTTAAACGCTTGTTGCTCATGAATATTTGTCTTAACATATCACTCTCATTCACAGTCGTGCCCACAGCGACTCGTCCCAAACATCCACAAAAGTCCCCAAAAATGTGCAAAACGTCTGCAAAGCATCCCAGAAGTGTTTCAAGTCAAACACAATGTTCCCTTTTTCCACAGTGCCCAGTTGGCAGTTTGCTGTGTGATGCCCAGTTGGCCCTAACTTTACTTTAAAGTCCCACAAACCCCACTAGAGTCCCTAAAAGGTTAGGGGAAAACTTTTTCAATGGTTTTCAGTGCAAAATGAGAAGGAAGCCTGTCACAGTAAGTATTCCCCATTTTAATCATGGCCCTTTGCTTATAATGAAGTAGGTTATGGACTCAGCCACTGAGCTAATAATGTACCATAATGCATGGTAAATCCTTTGATTCAGACATCCTTAATGGACAGAAGTAATCTTGTGCTCTGTTGAACTTCTCACAGTTGTTTGCTAGTAGGGTGTGTTAATAGATTTTACACTTTGTTACAGTGTGAATGGATATAAGTGGAAACTTGTTTGGCATAATTTACATGGATGAGAATAACTGCACAGATCTGGACCTTATTGGGTTTAGCCATCATCAGCAATTGATTGATTGATGTCTAGTCTAATTTAATTTAATCTAATTTATACCTTATTAAGTAAACATGTTTCTCTCTAGGTCTGTTTAGCCTCAGATTGTGAGTTACCTGATCAGTTACAGATCAGATGTATCAATAAGTGTTCATTTTCTGAGCCTAGAGAAGTCTTGTTGGACTGGTTTTTATCCAAAATGGTACATTGATGTCAGCAGGTTGTGTGTACAGTATCTCAACAGTGTTAAAGTATTATGATTTTACTATGAAAATACGAGATGGCCCATAGTGAACCCCAGATACTCCTGATTCATAACAATCTGCAGCCAAATCTCTGTGCTACTATAGCCAGTCCACCACTGTGGCAATAGTTTCTCTTGTGACAAGTCTGTGTACCTGACTTTGACACAGCTGCAAGCCAGCTTCTTATCACCTGCCAGTAGTGAGGTGGAGGAGTGACTTGGCTTTGCATGATACTCCTGAGTTCATGGTGTTTATGTTCAAAGCTGATAGCTGGTGCAGGACAAAGAGCCCATAGTTGACAGTTTCTTTGCTAAAATATTTTGAGTAAAAATTGTTGGTATTGAGACAGTATTGGTGGAAAACATTGAATAATTGTATATTTTGGAGCTAATTTTCATAGAATGACTGAGAAGAGACATTAAAGTTAAGAAATGATTTTCAAAGAGAGCATAACATGTTTTGGATTTCATTCTTTTGTTCCAGAGAAAAATCAAATGATCCAAAATATGCAGGTAGGCTTTGTTTATTATAGATTATTCTCTGTAGCAGAATTGTGCCTGTGGAGCAATTTCAACTTTTATACCAACTGTTTCACTAAAACTTTTGGATTACTTTGCTGCATAAAACCCCAAACTCCCTCAAATCTAGATAAAGGAACGTCTAACTCTAACTCAGAAAAGTCATCCAGATAACTTATCTATTGAGGCAGTGCCCTGATAGTTTCAGTTGTGTTAGTGGGTTCCAATGAGGACAAAAATATCATGGTAAAAATGTCGGATAGTAATTCCATACAGTGTTCAAGTATCATTTTACTAAGAAAATTCAAAGTTTTGTACTTGGAATCAGTTCTTGTTTTTGTATTCCAGTGATGAAATAAGCTAATGATTATCATTCACTTGTAGCTGTTGAGTCAGTCATGATTGTTCCTCTGCAGTTGAACACTGTTTGTGAAAGTGAGGTTAAGCACAAGCTATTAAGGGTGTATGTTGTGCTCTCTCCAGAGGAAGCTGGTATGCCGAGGATGTGGTGCAGTGCATTGCACACATACAGTGCAGCTGACGTTTTGTCTGAGAGGTTGAGTATTCCAACCACCTGCTCTGTCTCAGATCACAGAGTACACTCTCTGTGTAGGACAGAATCTGCCTTTGAGATATTATACAGCTCTAGTCAGGTCAGTGAATAAGTGCAACACTGGCCCCAGGCCTTACTCCCAGCCTCCTGCAAATAGTCATTTCAGCCTGCTTTGAGTTTGTCGATCCTCAGATAAAGAGTTAATAATACCTTGTGTCTTTGCTGCTACTAAATAATTTGACCCCTGTTTCTGCCTGGCATAAATCACACTACGTCTTGGCCAGTGAAAATGGCGGACAAAACAATGACCAGTCAAACTATGGCATTGGCACTGGTATTGGCTTAATTCTTGGATAAAATTGTGGCACAGTGGAAAGGAAAATACACTAAAGCAGGGCTTTTGAAATTTGGATTAATAGCAGCTTTTTCCCTGGGGTGGATATGTTGCACTTTTCTAGCCTAAATTGACATTTGTTGTTGCTGGTAAGATTTGTAAAAGCTGTTCTCCATTTCACATGTCCTCACTGTGTGTTGCCTGCTCTCCCACCACTCTCTGCAGGATGAGGCCTGTATGTGATCCCTGTCACTTAGTGCCTCATGGTTGTGCTCTCATTGCCTTGTGTGGAAGTGCCGTCTTGGCAGTTGACCGCAGTGACAGCATGTTAGTAATTCGTTGTCTGTCCCTGAAATGTTGCAGTTCAAACACCCAAATAATGGTTTTTGACTGATGGCCAGTAATACATACAGGAGCACAAAACTCATCTGTAGACCTGGTTTGATGACTAGTGCAGCAAAAAAGTAATTATTTATATTTTTAGATAAGGTGTAATTAAATCCAAATTGATGTGTTATTGACTCTGTAAGTGTGTATTTTGCTCACTATGGGCTGTATGTACTTGTATGTTCGCTGATTTGGTTGATGACAATTACAGTCAGGTGTGTTGGCCAAACTGAAGGTATAATAATTAGTTGCTGTGAAGTTATATTTTTGTTCCTTGTATTGATTTAAATGTTTTTGCTTTAGCAATACAATAAATTCCCCTCAGCGTATGCAGAAAGTGTTTTGACATCTTAGTGCGGCTTTCCTTTGGGTAATATGTTGAGCAGTTGGTTTTAGGTGATTTCTGGGTTCACGGCAGCTGTTTTTAGTGCACTTTTGAGGGCATGCATCTGTGCAGTAGTGTTATCTGTACTGCACAAAATGTTTCAACCTGTAGTTTAAACAGGCAAATATCTGTGAGAAATACAGCTGCAGGGTCACAGCCCACACAGAAATACAGTTCATCAGACAATGAATCACCAATTTTAATATACAGTTGTCTGTCCAATAGTGTCAGATGTTCCTAATACATAGCCCTGCAGTGCTGCTAGATATCAAAAAAGTTCATAAGAGAAAGTAGTAGCCATATAGAAATCCGCGTCCAACGCCATAAATTTTAAGTACAGATTACAATCATTTGATTTTTTTACATTTAAAGTTAAGAGCGTTTTTTTTTTTTTTTTTTTTTAACCCCACTGGCATCACGATTGGAGAAAAAGCTCAAACTCTCTCAGCTTCCTCCCGTGGTGTAGCTGGGCGCATTTTAAATCGGTGGCGCAGCAGGGGTGCGGGGGTACAAAGCTAGGTCTCAGTCACAATGAGTAGCAGCACAATGAGAGAATGCTGTTGCTGCCCCAGCTTTTCAGAACTGCATGGGCCGTCAGCCACAGATGAGATGTGTAACTTTCCTTTGTATTCATTGTTTCCATATACAGGCCAGATGATGGAGAGCTGGAGGAGGGTGAGCTGGAAGATGATGGGGGAGAAATGGAGGAGGAGGAGATGGGTGGAGGTGTGGCCGCAGCAGGAGACGGGGGTGATGAAGCAGGTGGAGGAGGTGAAGCAGCAGGGGAAGGGGCTGGGGAGAGGCCTCGCCGAAGTCGGGAGCACCACGCCAGCAGCGATACAGATGACGAGAGAGCGCATCGTCGCAAGAGGAAGAGAAAGAAGGAGAGGGAGCGAGAAAGGGAGAAGAGGAGGTCCAAGAAGAAACGAAGATCCAAACACAAAGTATGAATGTTGGCATCTGCAGATCTAAAAAGATGCAGTTATCTGTACACTACTGTCTTTGTCTAAGGAATCATCAGGCTTGCCTTTTGTCTGAATTTTTTTTAATCTATTTCTTTCTCTCTTTTCCAGCGTCATGCATCCTCTGATGATGACCATTCAGACTACAGTGATGACTCTGACTATAGTCCTAGTGAGAAAAGGAAGTATAGAGAGTACAGTCCTCAGTATCCCCCTTCTGTAAGTCTGCAGAGAAAACCTTCCACCATTGAGGCACCACTTAAAATCTTGGTAATTTTACATATGTCGTTTTTTTTAAGTGACCTGTTTCTGTATTTGCTAATTTTTAAAATGTCAACTTGTCTCTAGTCTCATGGCGGCTATGGCAGCTCAAAGAAAGGCAACTACATGAAGATGGACAAGCAGAGCTACGGAGGCTACGATGAGTATGACGATGATAACTACGAGGGTGAGGAAGATGAGGATCTGGGGGATGAAGATTATGATGACTTCACCAAGGAGCTCAACCAGTACCGCAAGGCCAAGGAAGGAGGGGGTGGTCGTGGCGGGCGAGGTGGGTTCCCTGGAGGTAAACTGACTTTTTAGTTTACATGCCCATGTGTGACAAAAGCTTAGGAGTAGATTGTTCACCATGTGCTGGCAACACAATTGTTTTAACAGTAGAGCATCATAAGTTTCTTATCAATCCACGTTCCATAGATAAGTCACTAACTTATCTCTTTGCCTTCGTGTCTTTGAAGGGGGAAAAGGTCGTATGAAGAACCAGAGAGGCCGTGGAGGAATGAGGGGAGGGAGGAGGGGAAGAGGAGGAAACAGAGGAAGAGGAGGGAGAGGTGGAGGAGGAAAGATGGGAGGAGACAACGACGATGGGGACGGTTATGGAGACGACGTGGAGGTGAAGCTTAGAACTCAGGATGAAGCCTGTTATGTATTTGCTTTGGTCAAAACCCGGGGAGCAAGTACTTGTTCTCTTTTTGTTGTATTTTATGTATTTGCACAGTTGTTTAATCAAAACCACCTAGTTACCCCGGTCCCAGGCCTGGGACCAAAATTGTATTTCCAGATGTACTAGAACAGATCGTCGGACAAATTTGAATAAAGTCCGACAAACTATATATGAAATGAAAGGAGAAAGTCTCACGATTCAAAGCAATTTAGGATTGAATTATCACAGCGACAACAGTTTCTTAATGTTTAACAAGAGTGAAAATATTCCAATATGACACATCCTACCTTTGTGGACAAGTAAAGAGCCAGACATGTACTGAAACTGCACATGTTGCATATTATTTTTTTCCTTAGAATCCAGGGAACATAGTGCATCCATGTTTTTAGTCCAAAAGACGTATTATCCCTGAGTAAATCCATAAAACCATTGTCGTCCTCATGAAAAGTTTTAATCCGGTTCGTTTTACGGTTGATTTCGCCGTTTATTCAATAAATATTGACATAGCAAGCTTCTGTGAATCACATCAGACCTCAATCAAACTTGTTACGTTTTAAGCGTAAATAAGCATGAAACCAATAGGAATCACCACTGAGAGCAAATCCCACCAGGGGGAGAGGACGAATTCTAATGAAAGTAGAATCAGCCAGTCGCATCGTTTGTCAATGATGACTGACGTATATTGTAGCCAATGAAAAGCCCTTCCCAGCGATGTATCACGCTGTATGGCTGATGATGGGGAAGGGAGATTTAAATGGCCCCCGCCGCTACAGTAACTTTCCTTGACAACGCTGGGCATGCAGTGAGTGAAGCTAGTGGGGGAAGGGGAGTCATATTTCATATTTTACAGTGTGGAATAATAAACTGGAAAGTTTTTCCTTTTAACGACACCAAGGTCATCAATATAACCCTTAAAATGTAAAGACAACAGCTAGTTTAATTTGGGTATGTGTTGTTTGGCCATGTGCCGAAAAAGGGGCGGGGTAGCTAATATATTTCGTCATGGAAGCATTCCAGTACACAAATGCCAACCCTCACTGTTCAGCACAAATCAAACCTGTTGGTGGTCTTCATAGGAAGTGTTTTTCTTATTAATGGGATAATTCTGAAAATACACTTGGCAAACATTTTTAGGGTTCACATAGTACTATTACTACTATAACAGCTTTACATTTCATTGCAGGCTGATGCTGAAGTTATATACTGTGACGTGACACATATTAAATCTGTCCTTACAGTATGGAGATGATGACTATGACAACATGGGGGATGATGACTATGATGACTATTCAAAAGAACTGAACCAATACAAGAAGTCCAAAGACAGAGGCAGAGGTGAGTTTGGACCTTTGTGTTTTTGGCATTTTTGTCTAGTCCTCTTCTTAGATGTAGCACAGGTTGTGATAATGATGCACAAACTAATTCATGGATTAACTGCTCACTGCTCTGTATTGGCCAGAAATTCACTCATTGTCTTAAATGTCTGAACCAGGAGGTAAAGGAGGCCGTGGGCGAGGCAGAGGTAAAGGAGGCCGGGGTATGATCAGAGGAGGAAAGGGTCGAAACCGAGGGAGAGGCAGAGGTGACATGGGAAATGATGACGACAACAACGGAGACATGGACAACGGGGTAAGACTTTTGAAATGAAAATTAAATAAGTTTGGGTAATCCCAAATAATGCAGTGCATGTAATGATTTGTGTGTCTTCAGGATGGAGGTGGAGGTGATGGACCAGGAGTAGGGAGGAGGAATCAGAATGAAAAGCACCAGGATAAGAAAGGAAAGGCCATCTGCAAATACTACATCGAGGGGAGATGTACCTGGGTAAGACAGCAAAATATTTTCTCTTTCTACGTATATTGACAGATGTGACTTAAAAAACTTTGAAAGTCTTGTGCTTTCAATTAATCCAGATTTGATTAGTGCTTATGCTCAATAGAAAATTAAATGTTTTAATTCCTCAAATGTGGCACAAATTTCCCCAAATAACTGGATTTAAAGTTGTTTGCAACCCGGTTTAAATCAGTAATTTACAACATCTCCATGGCCAACAGTCTCAGGAAGCAGCCTGGTCTAATACATGATTGAAAACACACATCATTGAACTGTGCCAAGTTACAAAGAGTGAGTGTATGCTGACAAAAACCCACGCAGCCTGATACCACATTAAATAACTGTCAACAAAAAACAGTGAGGAAACACAAAGGACAATATTTAACATAGTTTAATATTGAACCTATTATTTATTTTAGCCTTTGAGGTTTATAAGTCACCTAGTGGTGATAGGTCTCTCAACCCTGTCAGCCATCAGATCACTGCATGTTGGCCTTTTGTTTAACCACCAGGGGGACCACTGCAACTTCAGCCATGACATTGAGCTGCCCAAAAAGAAGGAGCTGTGCAAATTCTACATCACTGGATTCTGCGCCCGAGCCGACCACTGTCCTTACATGCATGATATCCTTTACTATTGACCAAAGAGGGGGAATTCTGGGTATTCTGATGTTCATTTAATCAAATACATTGTCTCTATTTAAAAAGGGATGATTAAATAGTAAATATTTTATTCCAATTCCACTTAATTGAAACTGTGAGAAAATGTGTTAATCAGTCCTTGACTTTTATGCTACGTGAATTCCCCTGTAAGCTGTTCCACACCACAGGAAACTGTGTCAATGGAGATGAGTGTATGTTCTCCCATGATTCCCTCAATGATGACACTCAGGAGCTACTCAACAAGGTAGGATCCTTAAACCATGTGGTCAATTTACCCTGTAAACTAGGTAGTGAAAAGATTTATTTTAAAGCTATATTGTGTGTATTAAAGTTATTTAAAGGTCTAAAGTGAAATACAGCTTCTGAAGTCTCCAGACTAAAGCCGTTTGCTCATTAACAGAATCCTTTAGAAAAGATTTCAGATAACCTTATGGTTGGATTTTTCTGTGGTCTTGTTGTCTAGATGCTGGCAGAGGATGCAGAGGCTGGAGCTGAGGATGAGAAGGAGGTGGAGGAGCTGAAGAAACAGGGGATCAACCCTCTCCCCAAACCTCCTCCTGGAGTCGGCCTCCTCCCGACTCCTCCTCGTCCTGTTCCAGTAGCCGCTAACACAGGGACTGGGGAATTTTGTGGGCCTGCAGCAGGTGACTTTGGTGCTATTCCTGGACCTAACCAGGGACCTGTTGCCAGCAAAGTTCCCACAGGACCAGTGCCTGTTCCTGGACCTAACCCCTGTGTTGGCCCCCCTGTCAATGGCCCTGATGGAAGTCCTTTCCAGGGTGGACCCCCAAATCCCAGTGGCCCACCTCCCCACATGGGACCTGCACCTCCTGGTGGTGGAGGGGGCAGCTGCACTGGGAAGAAGATCCCCTCATTATTTGAGATTAAAGTTCAGCCAACAGGACAGCTGGCTCAGAAACTGGCTGTCAGGTAAGAGATCAGAAAACAAACATTAAGAATTAAAGGTTCTCTATACATTCATATTGGTTGAAAATTGAGTTTCTGATCTTACGTAGAAGGTGGTCTAGGTTTGTAGTTTATTGAAGGAATAATCCCCAGAGACTCTCTTTAAATACTTCAACCTGTAGGCGTGAAAGGCAGCTCTCAACAATTTTAGGTTGCTCCTGTGGCAATGATGGCAGCTGTATTTAGAATTGACTCTCAGGCTTGAACCATTAAACAGTCATTCAAGCCTGTGAGTGATTATTTTCAGTTAACTTCAGAGTATCAAATTCAAAGCTAAATGTAATATTTGTCAATTCAGTTTGTCCTGTAGACACTATATGTTGGGTGATAGGGTAACATGGAGCCTTAAATTATTCCAATACATCTTCTAACTGTGGATAGGAAATGTAAGGATGCCTGATGTCTCCCTGCAAAGAATCCACTCTGTGAATCCTGACTCCTGTTTCCTTCTTCTATAAGGAGCCAGACTCCCAGTTCAAACCAGGGTCAAGCTGCAGCACCTGGACCCCAAGGGGCCCCTGGTGCCCCCCCTACCCGCTTTCCTGGTCCTCCAGGCATGATGCCCCCTGATATGCAGAACATGGGCCCCAACATTGGAATGAACCAGGGACCCCCCAACATGGGCCCCGGTGGACCACCCATGATGGGAGGATTTGTGTCTGGTGACGGTCCTCCTCATGCAGGGACTATGCCTCCAGGGCCTCCTCAGGCTGGAGGAAACTTTTTCAATAACTTCTTCAATCAGCAGGAGGGGATGAAGATGGAAGGAGTGGTGCAAGAAGGTGAGAGTGAATTTCAGGAATCAAATCAAGTAATTAAAAACTAAAAGTGTAAAGCAATCCTGTGGGTGGAACACTATTTGTTCTAATAAGAACATTCTCTCTTCCTTCTCAGGTGACAACTTTCAGGTTTTTTCTGGCATGGATGACAGAGGAGGAACGGGGAAATTTGGAAATCAGTCAGGTGGCCAAGAAGCCTCTGGTAGTGCAGCGTCAGCCAATCAGGGAGCGATTTCTGTGCCTGACTTTCTCCCTCCAGCACAACGTGTCCTGTTCATGAGGATCCAACAGAAGCAGCAGGAGGAAGAGGAACGAGCTCGCCGGATGGCCGAGGGAGGAGCAGAGAAGAGCAGAGACACTGAAGGTAAAGTAGAACCTACTGGTCATTTGTCTGAAAAGTTCTTCTTTGTGACTAACACATTTTATATTTAGTCTATAAACAGTCTTCCTTTTACGTGCTGAGATTATTCCTAGCTTTTAATTTGGTGACCTAGTTCACAGTAAGAATATACAGATGGAGCTGCCAGTAAAATAAACTTCGTTTTTAAATGAACCTTCTTGCCTTCCCAACAGTCTGCAGAAACGTCTGATTTGATGGCTTTAACATTTCCCTCAAGATTGATTAATTTAACTAGATGTGTTGGAAAAGTGCAGTAAACGTATCTGTCCTTTCCCAGGTGACTCAGGGAACTGGTACTCCAGTGAGGATGAGGACGGTGGTGGTAGCGTGACCTCCATTTTGAAGACCCTCCGTCAGCAGACGCAGGCTCCTCAAAAATCTGACGGCCCCCCCAGCGATCCTCGCCTCCAGAAGGCCTCTCCTGCCAACCCCCAGGCTCGCCCAGCAGACCCCCGCCTGGTTCGGGATCCACGACTGGCACGCGCTTCAGAGTCAGCCCAACTCTCCGACACCACCCACTCTGCTCCATCTACTTCAGGCCCACCTGCAGACCCCAGGTTAGCCCGGTTAGCTGCTGCTGCCTCAGCTGGATCCACCTCTCACTCACCTCCTGGTCCTAAACCAGAACCTCCTTTGGTCTACAAGCCCCCACCACTGACAACCCCAGCAGCAGATGAAGAGGAAACAGAACGAGCTCTACGGGACAAGCCGGTACCAATTCCTCTGGACCCACTCATGGGTATGGCTCTAAGAGATCCGCGCTCCCAGTTGCAGCAGTTCAGCCACATCAAGAAGGATATTGTTCTTCACATGCCAGCCTTTGCTAAAACAATCACCTGGTCACCTGAAGATCTCCTTCCACTCCCCATCCCTAAACAGGATCTGCTCCCACTCCCACCAGGCATCCCTCCTGTGCCTTCGCTAGACCCACGTCTTTCTCGTACCCAGCAGCAGCAGCAACAGCAGCAGCAGCAGCAGCAGCAGCAGCAGCTCCACACGTCACTCCCTCACTCACAGCCTCCCCAAGTACAGTCTCCTCCCTCCTTGGACTCCCCTGCTCCTTCCTCCTCCACTTCCTCCCTCCCAGACTTTGAGCTGCTGTCTCGTATTTTGAAGACTGTAAACTCCAGCCCTTCTCAGACACCCTCTCCTCCTCTCTTACCCACTCCTGCTCCACCTGTATCACTGCTGGGTTCCCCATCTGCCACGACTCCTGCACCTCCAGAGAAGCCTGTGGACCCTCGCATGGCACGTAAAGGCCCCACAGATCCCCGTCTCCAGCCACAAAAGTCAGTACTGAAGCAGCCTTCGGATCCCACGCCTCCTGTCCCTTCCACGTCCCCAGTAACATCATCTGGTTCCTCCCCCCCTGCCATCGCCCCCTACGACCCGAGACTGCTGTCCTCAGGCGGGGCAGGGCGTGGTGTGGGGACTGGGACACCAGGGGGAGCTAGTGTGCTGAGCAGCATCAGTCTCTATGACCCTCGGACTAACAAACCAGGCAGCCCTGGTACCAGCACTGGCTCTAACAATTCCCCCACCTCAGCCAGCACAGAATCCAAACCCAACGACCCCACGACAGGTAAACCTAAGTCTAAGGAGCCCCTGTTTGTTCGGAAGTCTGCATTGGACCAGCCAGAGCCAGAGAAAAGTGGAGAACAAGGGACTGATCGGTACAACAGCTATAACCGGCCACGGCCCAAGCCTGCACCCTCACCTAACTCTACGGCCCAGGGGGGGTCCGCTGCAGCTGGGGCAGCTGCGGGTGGAGGTCAGGGTGCTTCTGGAGCTGTTGGAGATCAGGGCACTGCGGGCATCCACAACCTACCAGTGTCCTCTCTTTTTGGTGTTGTGAAACAGGCCACCAAGCCCGGTGGGACAGGTAGCCCCTTTGGAGGAAACAGTCCAGCACAGCCTGACCAGGCAACCACAGACCAGGACAACGCTTCACTCAAGGACGTTTTCAAAGGCTTCGACCCCACGGCGTCGCCCTTCTGTCAGTGACCCCGCCACTGGAATGATAAAGACCATCATGTGGTCGGCCGGTGGCTTGTCATAACATTTTTGGACACTGAGCAGATCGGTGTAAACGGGAGAGAGCAGCGCACTGAGGCCTATGAGACCGGGTTGGTTGGTTAAGACCAACGTTTGTGAACAAACTGATACCACACAACTTTTTTTTACATGCGTGCACACACACACACCCACACCCACACCCACACACCACAGTGTTGCAGATTCTATAAAAGACTTATGGGTTGAGGGGAGGGGCTTAAATTTAAATCTATATTTTAAACAAACCTATTGATGTATAAATAAATGTATTCTCTTCATTTCAGTGCTTAATGAGAACAGTTATTCAGACAGCAACTAAAACATTTATATGGAATGAACGTTTTAACTTCACATCTTGTCATCCATATCATTTCAGTTTCTCAGCTCAGTATGTAGTAAATCTTCAAACTGTTTGATGTGCTCCTCTGTGTTTCTCAGCCGTACAGATTTCTCAGAGCTCTTGCTAACAGATTGAAAGAGAGGTCATGTTTTTTATCTCACATATTTCTGAACAAAATTATTTTTGGTGTTTTTGTGATTGAGGCAGTTCCTTTATCACTGTTGCCCATCAAAAACAAATCGGCTCTATATTAATACTTTGGCATTCATCGCCTTCTTTATTCTTTTCACAAACTGTTTACTTTTGTAAAACAAAAACATATATTTTGTCATTATGACACGTCACCACGAGACAACTGCAGATAGCTTAAATCTATATTCAGCTTGATTTTGTTTTTTAGTATTTATTTTTCTACTTCTTTGCACTGTCAGTTTCCTCTGAGTCCTCTGAGGGTTGTATTAATATTTTAATGGCAAAACTCCCAGTTGTTCCTATACTGTTTTCTTTCAGGAATTTAGCTCTTACCCAAAACATGCAACTTTGCTGTTGACCTGCCTCTCTAACCGCTACACCACTGTTCCTTTGGCCCCATTTACTTAGTTTTCTTTCAGCAGTCCTGTTGCTAAAAGAAAAAACAGGATTTCAGATGAACATTTCTCTGAAAATGGAGAGCATCCAGTTCACGAATGACACTGTCAGAGGAGAAGAATAAGAGTATTTGCTTCTCAGATTCAAAAGTGTCAAATTCCACATGTCCATCTTCAGTGGCCGATTTTAGCTATCGGGTGGTTAGCCATAGCACCAGTAGTGATGCAGGGACATTTTACAAGTTTTTGTTGAAAAGTTGATGTTCCCCAAAAGTGCAACCAGTAATTAAACAGCATTGGCTGATAAACATTTATGTCCTTCATTTTCCCCATCTTGATCAGAATAGGAGGCTTTGATTCAGTGATTTACGATAATCAACTTGATTTTAGCTTTTAGTTATTTTATTAATGTTTTGTTAAGAAATGCTACAGGGCATGACTGCAGATTTCTCAGAGCAGCTGAGGAAAGAAAAGATTTGCAGCCTTAGAGTGCACAAGCTTTCAGCTGTAGAGGTTGGTGGCAGATGGACAATCATTAACTGGACGTGGACCTAAAATTAAATGCAGAGTCTTGCATTGATCTGTGTAGGTGCTCCCTCTAATGTCGTCCTGAGATGGCATTAACCTGCATTTAATAAGTCATTCACTGCAGGTCTCTTACAGTGGAAGTGCGCACTTCATGGTGGAAATATTTATGGGGATGGATTCACCAGAGCTTCCTTCCTAGTTTCTACCTTAAATTGTGAACAGTTTAGATCAGAAGTGGGTGCAGCAGGTGTTTGCTTTCTGCCTGTTAATCCCGTGATTTATTGCCGGGCTTGTTTGAAACTCTTTAAATGTGAGGTCACTGTAGTGGAGTTTATAGAAGGTGCAGATTGTGCAACAGCTGTCAGGATGTCAGCCGTCTTGTGTAAAAAATGTTGATCGTTTTAATTTATTTTTTTATACTTGGGTAAATATACTTTCTCAATCGTCATTTTTGAACTGAATCATTTTATATGTCAACAATATGTGATTACCACTAATCTCAGTGGGATGCAGGCAGCCTGTAACAGTGTGAAGAGAGGAGAAAAGCTTTTTTTTTTTTTTTATTTGTGTTTGTGTATAAAGGTTCAGACTAACAAAACATTGACTATTGGCTCCCTCCTGTCAGGAGGCTGAGTATCAGCTATAGCAAGTGTGTGAGTTATTGTTCATTTGTTCTTTCCTTCATGGCTTTGTTTTGTTTTGTTTTTCTTTCTGTAAATTTGTCCAGTATCCACTCATTGGAGGAGTTTTCTAACTGTACACTGTAGGTGAGGTTGTCAAAGTATTTAAATAAAGTTGACACATGATCAACCAGGTAAAACTCTGTATATTCTATATTTTGATCACCTCAGGTGCTACACCAAGCTGCTTCAGTAACATTAAGAATGAAGAGCAATGTTTTCACAACATTTTTCTGGTGTGAAGTGTTACAGTCTGACATTTACTCTCATGTGGCTAAAAGTCCTGTTATTTTTAAAGTCTCATAGTAAAAACAACTAACTGAAGATGTAAAAGCCGTCATGTCTGTCTTCATGGCGTGCTAAAATAAAAACTGTTTGATTTTTTTTTTTTTTTTCCCTTATCTAAGATATGTGGGTTGTGTGGTGTTCATTTTTCCTGTGTTTTTTGAATGCACATATCAGAACCACGTAGAGAACTAGACGGGTGGAGCTGAGTGTATCAGGACTGTTGGAGTGGGCCAAGGCCTTTCTTTCCTGTGACTATTTAAGTTTGCTTTCCCTTGTTCTGTCATCCTGCCCGCCTGCTTCTCCAGTGAAATCATGAATTATTTGCAACTGTACCTTGACCTGAATCCTTTCATTTTCACAGGCTGGTGTGTTGCTGTCAGGGTTGTGATATTAGTCCTTGCTATCTTTAGACTTCCACTTAAGCTGTGCGGCTTTGAAGGGCCTCTGTGGATCTGGATCGGCACCCGTGCAGCTCGCAGCCTCTTTCCTGGTTAGGCACGATCCTCCAGTGAGTCACTTCCCGTTCCCCTCCCATCCTGCGACACTGGCACCAGGAAAACAAGCTATTCATCCAGTACCTCAAAGGTTTCCTATCACACACACATGCACTGAGCTGCCACTTTATTGAGTACACCCATCTCTTTTGCCCTTGAGCTCCTTGTGTAGTCGAATACTGGCGGCATTGTTCATGACTCTGACTACAAATGAGAAAACCACACTGTTCACTGTGTGCAGCTCTTTCTAAATCAGAGATGCCTAATTATGTTAAAATGTGGAGGCAGTGCAGGCTAGTGACGACATGTCATTATGTGCATTGTTAAATATCCATGAGTGTAGATGTTTGTCTTAGGGGATAAATGTAATTGGATTCTTACTATCAACCCGAAGCTCCAGCTACCATAACATGTACAAAGTTCCCATCATCACCTGTTAACTGATGTTGGACAGTTTAATTTACCAAACACCACAGGTAACACCTACAGTGTGCAGTTTGTTTAATTTAGAATTTGCTTGAAGGTGTGTTTTAATAAACTGGAAATTCGGTGAACTTGCACGTCAGAATAGCTAAGGAGTGACACAAGTGGATGTCAGAGCCAAGTGGGCAGGTCAGGTCTATCCACTGCACACAACCAGTGCTGTTGTGTGAATCATCTTCTGTCTCGCCACAGACAGACGTTCTCACTTAAAGTCACAGGCACAAACACTGGTGACGTCTGCGATTTAGCTGAGTGGATTCCTGGACTGTGCAATCATTACGTCAGTAGAAATGTGTCACATGAACAGTAATTTGGATTCAAAGAACCAGATGTCACAAAAGTGACAATATATCAGCTGTGAAAATTTTTTTGAAAAGCTTCTTTCTTTTGAAAAAGTTGTGTCTGCGACTTTGAGATGGATTTGTTTTTGTGTTTGTTGAATTTGGAGCTCTTGTCTTATAAAATGATTAAAAACACATGTATACTACGACCTTAAGACAAAAACACAAACACACTTTGGTATTTTGAGCATAGTCACATATACATTCATTTTATATAATCATGCCTATACTAGACATATATTAGCAAAGCTAATAAGCAATGCTAAAATAATTTTTTTGTGTATTAATTATTTACAAAATTCTAATATAGAGTAATTGCTAGAAAAACAAATGTAAACTTCTGATTTAGTATTTATTTTTGAAAGTGAAAGCTGTTGTCACTTCATTGTCGATTCCCAACTTTTCTTGACAGAAAAAACCTAAAAGACACCTTTAAATAAACTCATTGGCTTAATTTCAAGCTTTCATATCTTAGTTTCCCAGGTAGAAAGAGGACAGAAGACAAATAACACCATCTTCTCACAAACGAATACATCTCTGGTGTGTTTGATAACTTTACTATGGTAACACAATCAATTTCATGTTGTAAAAAATGCTTGTATGTATTTGGAGCAATGTTGTAGAAATAATACTGGACCTGTGTTTTTTCCACTTTACAGAGTTCACTGAAACACTGACGGGTTGTGTGTTCAGTAATCTGCTTAGCTCCTTGTCCAGGAAGGCTACCTGTGTGAGTGTATAAATAGAAGGTGTGATCCTCTTACAGGACAACTTCGCCTGGGATTTGCAGACCCACGGCCTGTTAGCTGCAGTGCTGTTTCTGCACCAGTGGGGGCGTCGATGTTGATGTCAGAGCTGAAGCTTCAGTCTCCAGTCAAAAAATGTGTTTTTATTTCTCTCTGCTTATTTATGTCTGTCCCATTATCCAGGCAATCACAGCTTGATAAATGTCATAATACTGCTGCATAACACTACTACTGTTTTCCTCAAGCAGAAGAGGTTATGGAAATAATAGAGATTTAGTCCATCAGGATGATTTGCAATTACTATCAAAGAGTGGTCAGAAACAGTTAAACAGCAGCTCAGATTAGGCCGTTGTGTGTGTCAAACAGAAAATAAAAGTGTAGAAGACACTTTTCCTGCGATAGTTTCTCTTCAAGGCGCCCACGCTCTCCTGCCTGGGAGTCTGTCTGTCTCTGTGAGTTGCCTGTTGTAAGAAGCTCTAGATAAGAGTGTCTGGTAAATGCCAAAACTGTACAAATGGGAGTTCCTGCCTCTGAATCCATGTCTGTGTCTGTGGATTCACTTAAACATAACGGATAGACTGGCTTGCAAACTCCTGTAGCAAAATCAACTCAACATACTGTTTCTTTTATGCTGCATGATATCTGCATGATGCTCTGTTTGTTTCTTGGAGCCGTTTTATCCTCCCGTTATGCTGACCTGCAGGAACAGTATGTGCTGGAGCCGAAGTCTCAGCTGATAAATATCCACCCGTTGTGACCTGTTGATGTGCCAGTGGGACATTCATGTGGCTGAGGATGGCCTCACGTGTCAGCTGTGTCAATCAATCTGATTAGTGTTTTAAACATTAGTTTAATCATAATTCACATAGTTTAATGATCACATCACACCCTACAGAACAGCGTCTTTGGTTTGAGCTGACAGAAACGTGACATACCAGTATACAGACAGTTGTGCATTTAATATTAGTTTTAAAAATTGAGTGCACTAATCATAATCCAAATGTACATTCACCATCAAAAAGACAAAAAAGATTTAAGTGAAACAGGTCTAGGAAATCCACCAAATATTTCCTTCTACAACTCAAACTTAAACTTTTAAAGTTTTGTATGTGCAGAAACCATGACATGTTTTTTTTTTTTTTTTGTCATAGGCTGAGTCATTTTAAGGATTCTGCGATTAATAAAGAATAAATGCACCCACTGAAATATCAAAGCTGTTTGTGGCTTGTGATGTGACCAGTACGTCATGTAATCTTACAGGAATTACACCAGTGCAAATTTCAGCATGTGTTTATATCCTTCTGTCTGCAATTATCAAGTGTTGTGATAGTAAAATGTTGATCTCAGTAGAGTCAGTCTGCAAAAACACCTCAGGGTCAGCTGTTATCATGAGTGAAACATATTTGTAACTCTGACACATTAACAACTATTCCTGTTGAGTGAAGAAAGAGGTGCATTTGCTCACCACAGGGCACCAGGCGGGTGGGGTTTAGATAATCAGATCTCTTCTGGGTTACTAATCAAGTGATATGACTCTCAGATCATGTTAATATAGTTTATGTTTAAGTTCAAGTTTTAAATATCCCAAAGTACTGATAGCTCATTTCAAGATTTTCTACCATCATATCTGATCAGCACCTGAAAATATAGTTATGTCAATAATAATTTGGACAGTGACTGTAATTTTTCCTCCACCACAATGGATTGACGAGAAGGAGACAATATGCTGCAGAAAATACCTGACAAAGCATCTCCAGCAGGAAATTAAAGGGAAGGTTTACACTTCAACACCTTGACGTCTTAGTTTCAGACCCACTATGGTGGAGCATAGAGGGAAAATTATAAAACATGTGTGACTGTCCGAATACTTATGGACTCCACTGTATTTTGTCCCAAGAGTGCAGTTTTACAGCATCAGTGGGAATGTTTTGTTTCAGAAGAATCTCTAACAAATCTTGTCCTCCTTTACTCATACATCAGAAAATTTAGGAAACAGCCACATGTGTTTGGCATTGATGAAGTTTCACAGAACCTCCCAGAAATAAAGACTTTTTGCTTTTTGAGACACAGCAATCAGAGTTTAAGGAGCACAAGAGTGAAAAGACTCAGGAATGTTCACTGCCTTTGAGTTTTTGATGAACAGATCAGCGGTGTGAAGTTGAGATGAACAAACTGACATCACTGTGTTGGTATGTATCTGCTCAACATGTGACAGGGGTCTTTGTGGCAGCCACATGCTTGTGCTGCTTGTGTGTGCGTGTAGGAGTGTGTGTGTATAGGTCTGGACTGCTGCACCGGACAATCACACAATTCAGCATTTGTGACCTCACATGGATGTATAAGGGCCTGTGAGGCTGTTAGTCAACCCCTAATGTCCAGTAAGTAACAACTGAATGTATATAGGCTGACTCTATTCCAGTCAACATTTATCTGTAATAACACAACTGCAAAAACTAATTATCCATCCATCTTCTCCCGCTTAACCGGGGCGGGAGGCAGGAGTCTAAGCAGGGATACCCAGACTTCTTTTCCCTGGACACTTCCTCCAGCTCTTCCGTGGGGACACCGAGGCGTTCCCAGGTCAGCCGAGAGATATAGTCCTTCCAGCGTGTCCTCGGTCTTCCCCGGGGCCTCCTCCTGGTGGGACATGCCCGGAACACCTCCCCAGGGAGGCACCCAAGAGGCATCCGGGACAGATGCCCGAGCCACCTCAGCTGGCTCCTCTTGATGTGGAGGAGCAGCGGCTGTACTCCGAGCTCCTCCCGGGTGACCGAGCTCCTCACCCTATCTCAAAGGGAGCGCCCGGCCACCTTGCGAAGAAAGCTCACGTTCCATCCTTCCCTCACTCGTAAACAAGATCCCAAGATACTTAAACTCCTCCACCTGAGGCAGGATCTCTCCCCTGGCCTGGAGATGGCAGGCCACCTTTTTCCGGTTGAGTACCATGGCCTCGGACTTGGAGGTGCTGATTCTCATCCCAACTGCTTCACACTCGGTTGCAAACCGCCCCAACATATGCTGGAGGTCCTGGCTTGATGGAGCCAACAGGACAACATCATCTGCAAAAAGCAGAGATGAGATCCTGTGGTCCCTGAACTGGACTCCCTCTGGCCCCTGGCTGCACTTAGATATTCTGTCCATAAAAATAATGAACAGAGCTGGTGACAAAGAGCAGTGTGAAAACCACATTGTTCCTCCTGGATCCGAGGTTTGACCACTGACCGGGTCCTCCTCTCCAGCACCCTGACATAGACCTTCCCAGGGAGGCTGAGGAGTGTGATCCCTCTGTAGTTGGAACACACCCTCTGGTCCCCCTTCTTAAAAAGAGGGACCACCACCCCAGTCTGCCAATGCAGGGGTACTGTCCCTGATTGCCACGCCATGTTGTACAGGCGTGTCAGCCATGACAGCCCAACAACATCCAGAGACTTGAGGTACTTGGGGCGGATCTCATCCACCCCCAGTGCTTTGCCACCGAGGAGCCACCGAACTACCTCAGTGACCTTGGCTTGGGTGATGGATGGATCAGCCTCCAAATCCCCAGCCCCTGCCTCCTTTATGGAAGACGTGTCGGCGAGGTTAAGGAGATCTTCAAAATATTCCTTCCACCGTCTGACAATATCCCCAGTCGAGGTCAGCAATTTGAATTATCAAAGGCATAAATGAATATCTATTAGGTTTACAACCTTTATAAGCAATAATTTTATGAGATTTTCTAATTATCATCCCACACTGCTGCTGCTGCCTTCAGCTCTGCAGAGCTCTGTTGCATCTTTCTGCTGTTTGTGCTGGTTTTCTTGGTTTTAGTTTACTCTCACTGCTCTCAGCAGCAGTTTCCACACACACCTTATGTGACTTTACCTGCACTAAACAGAAGCTAGAGAGACGGCTATTTCCCTCAGGAGCTGGAGACAAAACAGCTACTATAAGAGAAATGTACATTTTTATTTGTTGCATTTTTCTGTGACACTTTTAGCATGACACAATGTAGGGATAAACACAGTTATGCCAGTAACAGTATGCAGACAACATACACACACAGTTGTGTTTCCATCAATCCAGGACACTTTACATTGACTTACATTCATTTCCTGGAGACCTAACTAAAAGCACTACTTACTTCATTCTGTTTCTTTTTATTTGACAAGAAGAAAGAATGAAATAATCAAACTAGAAGGCAAAATGAAACTCCTTGCCCTAACTTTAACTTAAACCAAACCTTAACCCAGGTCTTTTTGGGACAGGCTTTTTGTCCACATAATGTGTGTGTGAATAGATTTAGGAACTTGAGTAATATCAGTCACACACACACACACACACACACACACACACACACACACACACATACACACAGCTTCCTGTCCCTGTTAAAGACTTCAGCCATCACTGCCCTCATCCTGGGAACGTTCCTCCTTTCTTCAAATGTACTTTCCTTCAGTGTCCTTCACTTCCTTTTCCCTCCTTTCTTTTCTTTCTCTTTGTGCTGAGGTTACTATCGTGTTGCAGCCACAGCTTGATGGTCACTGTCCTCCCTCTCATCAGAACAAATTCTTTCCATGTCTCCTCCTTTTTCCCTGTACTCATGCTCCATATTGGTCGGACTGGGACGAGCCCTTTTCTCCCCCCTGATGGATCGCTTTGTGAACTGAACAATGCTGTAGCGCTTTCCTGTCTAAGGCAAAAGGAAGATTATATTCTGCATCAGGCCCCAGCCAGCCTGTCTATCTGTGTCCGCTGACAAACCACATAGCTCTAAATATTTCCTCTATGTAATGAAATCATCCTCAACTGATTGAATTCACATGCTGAGTAATTTGTGTGTCTCTGAACTGGGGAAACCCGCTAAAATCCTGTCAGATATACCTTCCTCTGTTTGTGCTGCTGTTGTTGCTCTCTTCTGTCTTGGTGTGTTAGTGATAATTAATCTTGCATAACTTGTTTTTATCCCAGGGTTCTTTGATTATATAAAGTCAGTTAGTGTGTCTGTTTTGAGAGGTTGTGTTACATTGTGCAAGTGGTGTCCATGCTGTCTCATTAAGGTTTAATAACACAAGCCACCTCAGCTGGCTCCTCTCGATGTGGAGGAGCAGCGGCTCTACTCTGAGCTCCCCCCGGGTGCTCCTCACCCTATCTCTAAGGGAGCGCCTAGCCACCCTGCAGAGGAAGCTCATTACAGCTGGGATCTGCCGAGAGGCAGGATCTCTCCTCTAACCTGGAGATGGCAAGCCACCTTTTTCTGGTTGAGGACCATGGCCTTGGACTTGGAGGCACACGTAGACTGGTTGGGCAAACTCTCATGAATCCTCAAGCACCCTGGAGAGGTTATAGACCTGGTCCAGTGCTCCACCACAGTGATGAAAAATGCATTGTTCCTCCTCGATCCGAGGGTCGACTATCGGCTGAATTCTTCTCTCCAGTCCCTGGCATAGACTTCCCCAGGGAGACTGAGGAGTGTGATCCCCCTGTGGTTGGAAAACACCATCTGGTCCTTTTTAATATTAGACTGTATTTAAATGACTCTGCTACTTGTTTTCTGGTGTGTAGTATTTGACACAAACACTGCAGAAATGGTCCAGCACCACTACAGCACTCCACATAACAAAAACATTCAAACCCTATGTAAACGCAGATGATTGCAGCACTCATGTTCAGGATCAACAACCAAAGACGCGAACCATCTTCTCTTGCTCCATTTTATGAAGCTCAGGGGAGCAATTTCAAATGACGTCCATACGACTTGTGGTGGTGTGTCTCTCCGTCCGCCATCCTCATCCTCCGTTCCCAGAGACTCCAACATCAACATCTCAGCTTCCTGTTGTGGCTTGAACCGTTCAACAGGACACGTTTAAAACTGACCATGGCTGGCATGTTCCCAAACACATACTTACAGAAACACACACACACACAAATATAAACACACACACACACTCGCAAACACACTTCAGCCCTAGAGTAAACATTGGCACTGGATTTTGGACCCACCTCTTTTGAGTCCTCTTTGGAGGTACACACTTTGTATTCTCAGTATTACACACACACACACACACACATCAGTACACCCCCCCCCCCACACACACACACACACACACATCTGTATACGCATATTTGTGAGGACAAAATGCATTTCTTTGCCCCTTTACCGTCACAAAATGTCTAACCCTAACTTTCACTCCTAACCCTGATTCTTTGAAGGGGTGTGAGATATGTCCTCACTCCCATAGTATAAAACACCACACACTGGCTGCACAAGTACACAAACACACAACTACTCACTATCATACACACTCATAAACACTGTCCACTCCTCGTGCCAGATGTATTATTGAGATAAACACTGGTGACAGTCTTCCCTATGACAAGTTTCCCACTGTGGCCTAAAGCCCTGTTGCTTTTGCAAATACACACTCACATGCAAACTTTCTCCTTTCCTCTCTCTCATGTGCACACACACACACACACACACACACACACACACACAAATACACCTTAGCCCTACTGGAAACGTTCCAGTATCAACGAGGCATGAGTTAAATGTTTGTTTGCTTTACTGTTCAACCATTAATGTTCCCAGGTCAGTCACACACATATGTCTGTACTTTAAACTATGCCATACTCCCTATGGCCCCAGTCACTAACATGAATACAAAACTAATTGACCTAATTGACCAAATCTAGTGTTCAAGGAACCGTTCTTGGAATCTGCCTTCTTGCAGGCAGTTAGATGAGAACTGCGCCCATCTGGCAGCTTCCCTTCCTCTCTTTCTCTGCTCTTGTCTATTTCGGTGTGTTTGTTCCCAGTGGGCAGGGACCCTGACCCCCCAGACGACGCCTGAGCCTTAACAAAGAGGAGAGAAGGGAGAGAGGGAGGAACGCAAGGAGGCCAAAGGAGAGGAGGGGAGGATTGTGGGAACGGAAGGAGGTTAGAGGGACGGGAGGATCGACCCTGGATGAGGAGGATGAGGAGGGACTGGGTTTAATGTGATCTTGTGAATCTAGTGTCAACGAGCCAAAGCTTTGTGTAATGCTTTAATTTATGTGCATTTCTATACAAGCACTCTGCCACTGTTTGTCTATGTGTGAATGGCATGTGCCTTCCTTGTGAAGGGTTTATCATAATAGTTGAGCATTTCATGGCTGATTTTGACACATTTACAATGTTCTGTGTTGTTTTGCCCTGGATCCTCTTACATCATTCATTGTTTTGCCTTCCACAGCTCGGTCACTCTCAGGAAAACACCGCTGGAATAGCTGCACTGCATTTGGAGTCACAACCATTAAGGAAGCACAGAAACTTTCCCTTAACTTTCCCTCACGGGTCAAAATTACAGAGCTGTGAAAGCTGAGTGGCCACATTTATCCATGACCCCAGAGAGACTGAGTATTGTTCCGCTGAATGGCACAAATGGAAAGTCACATGTGTGTGATGCAATTTCTTGTGTCAGTGCTTTATTTGTAATCTTTAACAAACTACAGTCAAATCTGATAATGAAAGAAATTATTGCTTATGTTGCAGAAACGGAATCAAACTGGTCTGTTAAGTTTTTTTCCCACTGTGTCAGCACTGAAATCATTTTTACAGCCTGAATGTATTTATGTTTGATGATAATGTTTGCAGGTTGATGATTAGCAGGTACAATGATTTTCTTGTCAGTTTGCTAACATTTACTCGTGTCATTAGTTTTGTAGGTATTTTAGCGATAAACTAACTAAAAGCCTCTGCAATGATGATTCGATGTGGATACTGAATAAAAGCACAAAAGTGGCTGTAATTCATCCAGAGACATGAATGTTTGCAGTACATTTTGGGGCTGAATCTCATATTGCGGTTATAGGAGTGAAGCAGTCATCCAAATGTCATGTAAATTCATCAAACAGCGAGTGTCACTTTGGACCAAAGACGGACTGTGAGTCCACCATCTCCATCCGTGCTGCCACGTTACTGGCACGGCTAAAAATGTCTCTGACGATTATCCAGATTTTTAACCATTAGTCCTAATTAATACTTAAAGACAAGCTGTAGTAAACCTATTTTGCCATCTTGCATCGTGTGACTTCACAATGCTTTGCATTTGTTTGAAGTTTGTGCTTTTATAATTGGCTCATCATTAAACAAACTAAGATCCAATATCTTCAGCGTCATCAGTGGTGTAACTGTAGGCCAAAAGTGTCTAGAAGGATCTTTTAGGTTTCAGTCTTCAGATACAGTTAACACAGCTGGAAAACACTTGCCGCTGAGATCATCTTTCAGATCAGAGTTCCTCGTCTCTTTTCCCTTTTCTCACTGATTGTTATTACATATCTGACCACAAACACCAGCTGCAAACACAACCACATGGTTTCTTCCTCTTTTCCTTTTCTTTTCTTTTAACCCTATTGTTCCTCTTTCTGCGTTTTCTTTTTGTCTTTGTTTCTCTTTTCCTTCGGCATATCACCCCTGAGGCTGTGCAGTTTGCATCAATCACAGCAAACTAAATGGAAACACATGGAAGCTCATTTACTCACAGATTCCCAGAATTCCTGAGGTCACTCTGTGTCTGAGTTGCATGTCGCACTTTCACTGCATAGGAATGGAAATTTAACCTCCCGCTCCCCACAAGCCACTGTGGCCTGGATGTGAGGGTGTGTAGCTCAGGACTACCAAGGTGAGTTTCATGTCAGATGTCATCAAATTTAGGATTTTAGGATTTAACTTGAAGTACTTTAGGCAAAATAACAACCATACAAGTGATAAGACAACAATAAGAAAAAGGCAATGTCCTGAAATGAGGCCTAGCAGACACTCCAACATATTGTTATCATCCCAGTTTCAACTGTAATGCATGTTTCTTAATACTCAATAATAACCTTAATAACAAATTCTTCAACAACCCAAAATTCTTTAACCTCATCAGTCCTGTCAGACCCATCTGTGTGGTCTTCACTGAAATCCTGTTTAAACTCAAAGAGCTTTCGTTATGTCTCCCTGTAGTGAAGAGCTATGAACATAAATCTATTTCTCAACTAACAGACTAATGATAATGTTTTAACATCCCCACTAAGAAAAACAATGTTTTTTTTTTTATCTCCATAGGGCAATAACAACAACAATCAGTAAAAACAATAAATAATCACAGTTTTTCTTTATTTATTTTTTTAGACCCCACATTTTGTTTGTATGGGTCCTGTGTTCAACAAATTTTCTCAACAAGAACGTGCTGTACCAAATGGTTGATCTGAATGTTAAAGGGTTAAAGTGATAAAATGACCTCTTAAGGTCCAGTATATTTTCATTGACATGCAATGTGTGTGATTTTGTCACGGTCATACAGGGAGCAGAATGAAGCTACGTGAGAGGAAGTTCAAGGGGGTTATTAAGTTTCAAACTAAGTTTTTAAAGTAATTACATTTTCTGGGAAAGAAACGACTCAACAGCAAAAACTTTGCTAAATCTGGACTCTTTTATTGTGAAATCTATGAGACTGTCCGTCTCATGGGGACGGATTAATTCCTGGCTGAAGGAGCCTGTTGCATAATACCTCACAATGAAAGAGCGCACATTGGCTCTGGCTGTAGTCCTGTTCGCCAGTGTCGGCTTAAAGGACCAATATGGGGCAGAGATAATGTTTTTTCCTACTTCCTGTAATTCTGTTCCTCCTACACCTCCTCTCTGTCAACAGTCTCCTCAGTCTCTTTAACAGACCTCAGTGCCATCAGTTCTTGCTTGGGGGTAAACTCTGTCTGAGAGAACACACTCTGAAGCCTCCACCCCCACTTTGTCTGTCAGGGTTGGAGAAACACCAGTCTCTCTGGGGGTCTTGGCATGAGGTGACACCTGGGGGGCTGGAGCCTTGCCATGGGCCCTGGTGTATGTGTGTGTTGCAGACAGAGTGATGCAGAGATGTGATAGTGGTCTCATGGATCCTCATGTGGACCTGCCCCATACGCACTTCATTTATTGTGTGTGTGTGTGTGTGTGTGTGTGTGTGTGTGTGTGTGTGTGTGTGTGAGGGTGTGTGTGTGTGTGTGTGAGGTTACATCACTGTGATATAACAGCATCTTCCAGAGACTTGGTGTAATTCTCTGCTTATCTCGTTTACACATTCCAGTCAGCTTCAAACACTTGCAGAGAGATAAAGAGTGTGTGTTCTCACTGCGTTTGTCTTGTTTTAATAAATTCCACTGGAGGCTCAGCTCTTACGTGAAGAAATGCTTAAGTGTGGTCAAAGTATGAAGAATATGAGACCAGCAAACCATCTGAGAGAAGTTTTCCTCTCTTACACTGTGTTGTTTCAGGTTTGACCTCTTAAGCTCTTCTCCATGCACCTTGGAAGACGGTGTGGTTGCACCAGAAGCCCCTACTCTGAAACCCAAACCCCAAACACAACATCCCGGGTCATGTGGAGGCCATTCTGCTCGTGTGCAGTTTTATTGCATGAAGCTGCTTCAGCAGAAAAGACGCCTGTGTCTTTGCAGACGATCACAAAGCACAGGGGGATGGTTTTAATGAGCCTTGCAGGAGCTGTAAACAAGATGTGTCTGCAGTTTGACCTATGAAGAGTAAACGTCTGCATTCCCTTCATTTGTTAAATCCTCATTACTTCGCCATAATTATGCTCAGAGCCAGACCTGGGGCCACCACAGTGTGCCTCCCAGCTCCTGGTCTGGACTGAGCCAGCAGTGGAGATGTGAATTACGCTTTATTATGCAGGGACCGGAGGGCTCTGCAGAGAAGACAAAGTAAATACTGTATTTAATCAACTCAGATACTGCTGAAGCTTTGGACCGAAACATCACGATACACAAACAAGATATTTGAAGCTCAAAAACTGAACTACAGTGTTTGTAACAAAGCAACCGTTGATGGGAGAAGTATTCATATTCTACTTCAGTAAAAGTAGAAATACCACACTAAAAGTCCTGCATTCAGTGTTTTACTTGTGGTAATCACTTTAATGCTGGAGCTGATAAAGGTGGAGCTGATGTTAACTACCTTATATACTTCTAATTTGAAGTACTTTATATACTGTACAGTAGCTGATGTTAACTACCTTATATACTTCTAATTTGAAGTACTTTATATACTGTACAGTAGCTGATGTTAACTACCTTATATACTTCTAATTTGAAGTACTTTATATACTGTACAGTAGCTGATGTTAACTACCTTATATACTTCTAATTTGAAGTACTTTATATACTGCTGGGTAGCTGATGTTAACTACCTTATATACTTCTAATTTGAAGTACTTTATATACCGCTGGGTAGCTGATGTTAACTACCTTATATACTTCTAATTTGAAGTACTTTATATACCGCTGGGTAGCTGATGTTAACTACCTTATATACTTCTAATTTGAAGTACTTTATATACTGTACAGTAGCTGATGTTAACTATCTTATATACTTCTAATTTGAAGTACTTTATATACTGCTGGGTAGCTGATGTTAACTACCTTATATACTTCTAATTTGAAGTACTTTATATACTGCTGGGTAGCTGATGTTAACTACCTTATATACTTCTAATTTGAAGTACTTTATATACTGCTGGGTAGCTGATGTTAACTACCTTATATACTTCTAATTTGAAGTACTTTATATACCGCTGGGTAGCTGACGTTAACTACCTTATATACTTCTAATTTGAAGTACTTTATATACTGTACAGTAGCTGATGTTAACTACCTTATATACTTCTAATTTGAAGTACTTTATATACTGTACAGTAGCTAACGTTAACTACCTTATATACTTCTAATTTGAAGTACTTTATATACCGCTGGGTAGCTGACGTTAATTACCTTATATACTTCTAATTTGAAGTACTTTATATACTGTACAGTAGCTGACGTTAACTACCTTATATACTTCTAATTTGAAGTACTTTATATACCGCTGGGTAGCTGATGTTAACTACCTTATATACTTCTAATTTGAAGTACGTTATATACTGTACAGTAGCTGATGTTAACTACCTTTTAATGGCTACTTCTAATTTGAAGTACTTTATATACCCCTGGGTAGCTGATGTTAGCTACCTTATATACTTCTAATTTGAAGTACTAAAAGAAAGAACTAAAGTTCTCAGATAAATGTAGTACAGGAAAAAGTACAGGCTTTGGCTCTGACATGTAGTGAAGTCCCAGCACACAATGGAAATACTGAAGTAAAGTGAAAATACAGCAGACTAGTACTGAAGTACAGTACTTGAGCAAACATACAGTGAGTGTCCTCACAGCATATTGTGGTATATTTGCTAACACTGTATTTTCCTTAGACTGACAAATAAAGATTCATTAAATTATTTTCTTGTACCACTGCCAAACCTTCCAGTCAGCGACTGATGTAAAGTCCAGATTTGTGAACAAAGAGTTGTGTGTGTGTGTGTGTGAACGATAAGCAAAGTGCGGTGAGCGACCTGTGCCTGCTGCAGGTTTTTACATGAGCCTGCATTGTTTGGCTGCTGGGCTGAGAACCAGGAGGCCTGTGGTTTCTAATCAAGTTAAAGAACAGAGCCTTCATCACCTCCACACCGTCTGTCAGCGAGAGTTCAGCAGGAAGACTGAGCAGCATGAAGTGCAGAGAAACCAGGACTTATCAGATTCACTCACCTCACAGAGACAATAATGACAGTGATTTAACTGTGGAGAAACAAGCTCTGCTCTGAGGAGACATGGGACTAAGATCAGCTCTAGGCTGAAACATGACATATGTACATATTATATAACAAGATAATATCACAGATGATATAATATCTCACATTTTGACCTTTAAACCCTTTATGGTTTCACACCTGTTGACCAAAGGAGCTGCTGAGGTTCATCAGCACTTTGTTTTTCAGTTTGATCCAAATCCAGAGCAGGTCTGCTGGTTTAATTAGCCCAGGTTGTTTTAATGGCACGTTTAGGACGGTTTTTAGCCTGGTTCTTCCGGAAGCTACGAATGTTTCTTTAAAAATAAAACCACGCACATCTCGTTTGTAAAATAATACTTTGCGGTTTTATTGGTTGATAGTACTTAAAAGTAATAAAAGTGGTAAAAAGGAGGTGTTATTGTTTTCAAGCTTCTTTGAGTCCCTCAAAATCAACAGATTGTGACATGACAAACATTAGAGAGATTAGTTAAGTTTCCGTAGACTGGGTGGTTGTACTAAGATGCTCTTTTTTCCAAACTAAAGTCCATTTTATAGGCATTTAAAAGGTGCATGGGTGGATTCTGGGTCACAAGTCACAAATCGTCACAGCGCGTGTTCAGGGGAGAGCATCTTACTTTGAAATTCCTCACCGGATGTGGGTTGTGCTCAGTGCAGCTGGTTTCTCCTTGGATGAGAAGCCGATCCCCTCCTTACTTTCCTCCGTCCAGAGCGCTCCAGACGCGGACTAATCCTCCAGCCGAGGTCTGCAGTGGTGGACCGCAGGACTCTCTGATTTTATTTCCATGAGGAAGACGCAGCGACGCTTCCTCCTGCGGGTAAATATCACCTATAAAATCTTTTTATTTAGTGGATTTAAATGTGTTGAGTGGGAGGTCGGTGGCCGCCGCCTACCTGTTGAATAAACCTGTTGTTTTTTATTCAGTCAATAACAAAAAGCGGAAAAAGAGACGAGTGATTTTTTGTTTACCAGCAGAAACGCTCCCACACCGACACTTTGGTTTTGACGTGCGCACACAGAAATAGAGAGGAGAGAAAAACCCGACTCTACAGGTTTTCCTCTCCTCTCTAAGGAGACTTAACTCTGCTTTTAGACTGTAGCTATTACCAGCTCGGGTTTCATCAACTGCGAAGTGACATGGACGTGATGTTTTCTGTGACAGCCTAGAGGCATCTCCTGCTCTCAGAGGAGTTTAGGTTCAGATGGAAAATCTCAGGCTGTCTACACCAGACAGCCTGAGATTTTCCATCTGAAATGATCTCATTTCTAAGCAGATTAAGTCTTACAGAAGCAGTGAGTTGTGGTGCGCCCTGACTGTTCCTGTGCGAAATTCCCCAAATAGGGAGGGCGAAGCAGTGATGGGGAAATATTACACAATCGCACAAAACGCCTGCAGTGAGTCAGACTGGTTGTTGCAGATCTACCTGTGCTGGAATAAACGGAGCCAGGAGGTCTCAACATGTCCGATACAATGGAAATGCTCATGTCTGCACACTGAGTGCACACACCGCAAAGTGTAGAAACAATAAGTGAGTTTGGTTTGTTCTAAAATGCAGAAGATGTCGGTGTTAAAACAGGATTGTCAGGGGATCAGAGTCACCACCAGCAGCAGCAGCAGCAGCAGCATTTATTTGTATGAGCCTAACTGAAAATAGCTGTGCTGGACCTGTGACCGTGCGTGGATTAGACTGGAGAGAGCCAGCCTGCACTTGTTCTACTGGTACCGATCGAGAAGAGAGAGGAAAGTCAGCAGGAGGGCAGCGCTGAGCTCAGGGGCTGGAGTTATATAAGCGCCGGGAGGAGGGAGAGGAAGTTAACTCCTGTAGTTTGGCTCTAGCCTTGAACTTTCTTTCCAGTCTTCAGCAGCGCTCATCAGTTTTGTTTTGTTTCTGATTAGTGTGTCTCCTTCTGGAAGTCATGACGCCAGCGAAGTCTGTTCTCAATTTAATGTAGTGAAACAACATTTTCAACACCCTTTAAGAAATGGATCACTGCCTCAGCTGAGTAAACATATATCAACCTATTCATGGTTTACTGATGGTTGACAGTGTTGAGTCTGGGCGAGGCTGGTTAAAAAGAAACAGTGAAACCTCACCGGGGGCAAACAGCCATATCGGACACATGACAGACCAAATCAGCTTTAGGTGAATGATAAGAAAACAATCAGATTAGCACACAAGATAAATGCCTTT
This sequence comes from Mastacembelus armatus, assembly GCF_900324485.2. Classification (NCBI taxonomy): domain Eukaryota; kingdom Metazoa; phylum Chordata; class Actinopteri; order Synbranchiformes; family Mastacembelidae; genus Mastacembelus; species Mastacembelus armatus. The sequence goes on along the minus strand of NC_046645.1, from coordinate 23,703,421 downwards.
TTGTCAACAGACGCTTGCAGTGCGCAATTACGCATGGTTCAAGACACTGTGAACGATGAAAGCGTTGGTGCGCGTCGTGCTTTCAGGGCGTGTTTGTCCCAGAAGATGGCTGGGCTCAGGGTGGGTCACTGTCCGCCCCGTTTAAACGGAGCCTGAGAGCAGAAACAGATGTCAGAGCCGCCTCCGTGCGGCTGATTGCATCATCAGCAGTGTCCCAGTTTCGAGATTCCAGGAAAAGATGATGCGCGGAGGAAGGAAACCATTTCATCAATAGTAACTCAGTATCCAAACTATAGGCTGAGGGGTGATCTGTGGGAATCTGGAAAATGAGGACGTTTTGTTCGGCTGGGCGGTTTGTGGGTTCAGACTTGGTTTGGGTTAAAGTTAGGGACGGGGCTGTAGAGATTATAGTCCAGATCAGGTGTCTGAATAGGTCTGAGAAATGTGATGGTTGGACTTTAACACAAACAAACTCAAACATTATTAGATTTTGTATTACTTCACCTTTACCTGCCATTGACCTGCCTTATAACACACTGGCATTTCCTATAAGACGACTGAACTGTGCATCTACAGTTCTTTTAAAATACACCCTCAGTTTGTCCACCCCAACACCTAAATAACTCCAGTCCTGTTCTGAAGCTGAACTGGTCCAAAGCAAAGTGGTGAAGTGTCTGAGGGAAAGGCAGAAAGTGAAGTCAAGTGTCAGAGATGCAGTGATGGCTTCCTTCCATCTTTTCTGCAGCAGTAGAAGGAAATGAAGTCTTGGAATTGGATGCAAACAGTTTCCTCCTGGTGTCCCAACAAACTGTGTGTGTATATAAAGGCAGTGTTGGAAAAGACTGGGGTCCATTATTTGGTCCATTATTAGTCAATGAACAAAGGGAGTCAGGATAATGAGGCTGTGGAAAGAAAGAACAAGATGCTCAGCTTCAAATGATGGAACAGCAGCACAGTCTCCAGAAAGCAGACACTTGCAACACGTTGATGGGAACAACAGTGTTGTCTGTCCCAACAATATTAGATTCAGTCACAGGGTGTGAGGCTGCTGGATGACATTGAGACATTTTTATAACAACTGGAAAACTGAGGTGACCCCAAACGTTTGACTGGGAGAGTGTGTCCTCAGGGGTTCAGGGGTAGGAACAAGGTGGAACGTATGTGGCTGGTTGGATTTACAGAGGCTTCAGGAAGCCTTTACTACAGGAACAGCTGAAGGGCAGGTCACCTGGATCCCACCTGTCCTCTGTCTTGAATATACTAATTCGTCAGAATGACAACAGAAACTGACTCTTCATTGTTTCAGCAGAACTGTCTCCACTTGACTGGACCAGTCCTGGCTGGTTCGTTTTTACATTTATATTCATGAGTATTCACACTGGTGTTGTTTCACAGTCTGGTTGTTTTTGCTTTAATGGAGCTTAAATGGGGCTTAAATGAATCCAGTGGTGCACGTCCTCCCTTCTTTACATGTGATGTTTGTGAACTCAGCTGTGATTCATTTGTTCCACTTCTTTGTGCTGCCTACTTTTACATTTGACTGTTTTTCTGTGTCAGAATGAAGCCTGGCAACTTCATGTCTTATTTTCGGACTCCTTGTGGCTTCTATTAGTTAGTTGTCGGTTCCTACAGTGAGATGAAGGGAACCACTGCTTCAGCATCTGTGGTGATAGATGTGTTTGGACAAAATCACGTGTTTCACATTGAAGAAATGAGAATAAGGACAAATCAGCCATGTAGCTGCGTTTTTAATTGACACGTGATGTTATAATATCTCTTTGCTGAGATGTAATTTAGTTTCACAGTATTTTATTTTTAGTCAAATTTACAGGAGGGAAAACGTGACAGGCGGTGATGAAAGTGTGTCCCTGGGGTGCTCAGGTCAGTCAGGGGCTCCACGTGAAACTGTGGGGGGCTCTGCACCAGGAACAGACTCAAGCAAAACTCAAGTGTTGCTTTGGGTCGACTCCTCAGAGGAAATTGCAAAACAAACTCCAGCTGATGAGAGTTTGTCCCAAGAGCAAAACAACAGTAAATCCATATATGGCAATGATGATATTAGTAAGAAGTAATTATTTCATTATATTTTAAGGAGTGCACAGTGAAAACCAGGTTTCATTTAGGTTCAGTTCTCCTTTTTTAATCTCAAGCCACAACCACTGTGCTTAACTCTGATAGTGTTATTTGTGTTCTAACACGCATTTATCACCGATAACTGTGAGCTCTGTGTGAACATTCACATGACGTCTCCAGATGCCATCAGGACCATGTGATGGAGACGAGAATGTTTTGTTGAAATTGTTTCAACTGCAGAATAAAAAGGGAAACCCTTTGGACATTTGAGGTTTAGGCTGCAGCACACTGTTGTTTTAAAATGTTCTGTTCAGTCAAAGATTAACATGGTTTTTGCTTCACGTCCAGAGAATCCACTTAAAGTACTGAAGAGCTCCAGGCATGGAAACATTAGCCAATAGCACCTAATGTGATTCTGACTGTCGTGGAAAAAACTTTCCAGTGTCACCTTTGAAATGAGACCAGTTTACATTGGGTCAGCCTTGGACAGACGTCTTTAGTTTCACAGGAAAGGCACAAAATGATCAGTCATTCATACTAACAGGGCTCCAGGTGGTCACAACATAAACATCATTATTACAGATTTTTATCAGTGCAAAGCTGTTTGTCTTATTTGTTAATGATGAGCATAGATACGTCTACTCAGCATCAGACACAAGATCTGAAAGGTTTTTTTGTTTTTTTGTCAAAGCACAGACCATCATCTTAAAAACCCTGTAGCCTGAACATAAAACAGCTTCTGGGCTTCATGTTTGAAGAGTTAAATACCAAAGAAGTGTTTAGTGGGATCACAAGGTCACAGGTCTCTCGGGTGTGACCTGTGTGTTGTCCCATAACTCACAGGGTTTGTGTCAGGAAACAGACTTTAGGGTTTTTGACTAATAACAGGACACCACACAAGATGAGGCCACAGGGTTTCAACAGCAGACATGTCTGTGCAGTAAATTGTGTTGAGCTGAGGGCTCTTTGGGGAATGTGTGACAGGGTTTCTGGACTGATTCACTGGTGACTTGTTGTTAAGTCACATGCAGTTTCACACAGTTTGGGTCAGGGGGACCCTGAAATGCCCCTGGCAAACACTGGGGATTCCTGAAGTGTTTTCCATCACATGTCCTCTGGCTCGCTAAAAAGGTTGTAAATCTCCTCCCACCTCCTTTCCTCTGTCCCCCTGCTCCTGCCTCCTCCCCAACCGCCTCCCCTGCTCGTCAGCACTGTCTGATTCCTGTTTCTCTCTCGTTTCTCTTCACAGATCTCCAGTGTTTTAATGTCACATTCCTGAAGTTTCAACCGAGTTCATCTTCCTCACTCCTTAATCCTTCTGTCTGAGGAGGGATAAAGGCCAGAGAGGCTGTGGTGTGAAGAGAAGAGGACACAGCATTTGCTTGGATAGGGTTTTCTGTATATGAACCAAAGGCAGAAGGAGCTGATCTGAGGTCAAGGCGTTCCTGGTCTTCCCCTGAGTCACATGTTAGTGTGGGGCTGTCAACACCCTGACAAACCTAAATACGAGGGAATTCACTTGGAGAAGCAACACAGCCTGGATAACTCAGCTGGGAGTGGAAAGAGCCTGACGAGCTGCTTATCAAGTGGGTTTGCTCCGTGAGCTGTTGACATCACATTTGCCTTTAGTTAAACTTCTGCTGGTTCTGATCAGCCTGAGAAACCGTCAGCCCTGCAGAGTGGACTGAGGAGCTCACAGTTTCCCCTGTACTGGCTGAATTGTTCTGCAGAGCAAAATGCCAGCAAAAACACCCATCTACTTAAAAACTACAACTCCCAAGAAGGGAAAGAAGCTGAAGCTCCGTGACGTCCTCTCAGGGGACATGATCAGTCCCCCGCTGGGCGACGTGCGGCACAGCGCCCATGTGGGGCCTGAGGGGGAGGGTGACATGTTTGGAGATGTGGGATTTCTCCAGGGTAAGATGGACATGCTGCCCTCCCTGAGTCGGACCCAGAACGGTCACGGCCGCTCGCACAGCGTGGAGGGAGGTGTGGATGAGGGTTTCACCGTGACACAGGACTCACACAACTACGCCTTCAATGGTTACCACTACCAGCACTCCTCCACTGGCCTGCTGAAGACCACCATCTCCATGCCAGTCTTCGTCGCTCATGAACAGGCTCCGCCCAAACCACCACGCCTCCACCTGGACGACCCCTCTCCTGCGTCCCTGCCTTCCCAGCAGAACCACTTCCACCAGCACCAGCAGGCGACAGATACGGGCCACAAACAGGCGAACGGAGACACCCGCAGACAGCAGCACCCGACACTGTCGCTCTGTGAGAACGGTGTGGTGGGTCGCCTGGCATCCGAACCCTGTCGTGATGTCTCCCTCTCGCCCGCCCTCCGCAGGCTGGTCCCCTCCTCTGGCTCCTTCTCAGAGGTCTCCTCTGAGGACTCCATGTCAGAAACCTGCGGGCCCCTGGATGTTCGCCGGGGCCTCAGTCTGGACTCTGATGCCGGGCTGAGCAACGAGGACCTGAGGAGTGAACGCAGTGAGTCTCCGTGCGCTGTTTTGCATCCGACGGGTCTCACAGCCTCAGCCGGTGTGTCCCGGTCAGACTCTCTGGTAGGATTAGACCTGGACCTGGGCCCATCCATTCTGGAGGATGTCCTGAGCATCATGGACCGCTATAAGACTGTGGACAACCGCTGTGAGCTGTGACTGGATCGATGAATGTGATGTACACAAATATATATTTTTTACATGTTTTATTATATCCCAAAAAACTGCATGATGGAGAAAGTGTCAGCTGAGCGTAAAGACCTGAGAGGTCAAAACAGGCTGGTCCTCAGGAGCCTTTATCAAATCTGAACCTCAAACTCACAGGCACTAAAACTGTTCAGATAACAAGCAGAAGCAGAAGTGCAGTCACTTTGTCCCAATGAACTTTGGAAATAAATTCCTCTTCTCTTTGGACCAAATACCAGCCACTGTCCACATTGTTCTGTCCACTTCTCTGCTTGTTAATGGTTAAACTAATTGCCAACTGAGTCAGATGTTAATGTCTGGACTGACCTTGGAAATGGGAGAATTCACCCTGTGTGAACAATATTCAGCAGCAGACAGACCCACCTATCTACTAATCAGTAATCACTGACAGTCAACACTAAGCCATATTCTGTCCTGTTTCTCTTCGGCTGCTTACAATGCCACAGGGCTAAATGTTTTGGAAATGAAGAAGAATAATGTTAATGTCTTCACTCTTTACTGTGACGCTTCAGTGCCGGATGAAATGTGAAGAACTGCTGATTTACTGCTTGATGTGAGTTAAATGGTCTCAACCTGTCCTCTGGTGTGACTTTAGAGAACAGCAGCTCTGACATTTGTCGTTTGATCAGAGGGAACTGAAGAAGCTTGTTACTGTAGCTCTTAAATACTTTACGTGTAAGAAAAGTGCTGCTTTGTAGACCATTTTCAAATACTGGAAGTTTTCAGCCATAATTCTTCCCGGCTATAGCTCACTGTCAGCCTCTCTGCATCATCACAGTAGCCTGTTATTCAAATGTCATTTATGCTGTATGTATAACACTGTACATGTATGAATAAAACGTTCCTGTAAACAAACCTTCACAGATGGTTCTTCACACATGAATATAAGTGTATTAAGACTGTAAAAACAAACCTCTCTCTCCACACTGACATTTTACAAACACACACACACACACACACACACACAACAGTTGTGGCAATTCAGGCTGAATTTGTAATAATATGATTAACCATTAGTGGTTACACGCATGTGTAGCTGATTCTACATCAGGGCTTCTGAGTTGTGGTTCACTGGACACCAGATTTCCTGGGCCAGTCAGACCATTGTGTCCAGTAGAAAACACCAGACTTTTGCTCTGATGTTCTAACCAAAAAAAAAATAAAAAATGCCAAAACCAAACAACAGGGAGTAACATTTTATAAGTGACACACATTACCTTTGATCATGCTGAATTTGATTTATTACAATAAGTAATTTAATCATTCTCTTAAGGTAACACAGAGTCAGTGTCCTGTCACCACCATAGCAATCCCTTGATATTTTCCTGCCTGGAAAATTATATAAAGTTATATACTTTGTAAATCACAAGTGTTCTTATTTTGCTACACTAAGTGTTTTTAGTTAACTTTACAAATTGTATGTGCTGTAAATCCACACTGTGTCCACAAGAAAGTGATAAAGACTGATATATTATATATAAATCAAGTTACCAACTGTTGGAACTTACTGTTAATATGTCTGAGCTTTTTCTTCACAGCTTAAACTGACTTTTAAAAGTTATATTTATTAATAATAATTTACATAATGATTCACCTGCTGTGCAGCACAGTGTCTTAGTGGTTAGCGCTGTTGCCTCACAACAAGAAGGTTCCTGGTTTGAAACCCATCAGGGGCCTTTCTGTGTGGAGTCTGCATGTTCTCCCTGTGCTTGTGTGGGTTTTCTCCAGGTACTCTGGTTTCCTCCCACAGTCCAAAAACATGTATGTCAGGTTGATTGGTGACTCTAAATTGCCCATAGGAGTGAGTGTGAGTGTGTGAGGTTGTTTGTCTCTATGTGGCCCTGTGATGGACTGGTGACCTGTCCAGGGTGTACCCCTGCCTTTCACCCAGAGAGAGCTGGGATAGGCTCCAGCAGATCCCTGTGATCCTGGTTAAGGAATAAGGTGGTATAGATGATGGATGCATGGATTCACCTGCTGGTTTGTACAATACCACTAGTTTCTATCCCCCTCTAGTGGCCTCTAGAAACACATTTGTCAGGCAGCTTCGATGTAGACATTATTGTTTGAACCACTTCTGATAGTATAATAGTACGCAAAGGTGTACTCAAAGTTGTAAAGTACATTCAATTTCATAATTTTTTTAGGTATTTTTGCTGCACTTTTATATTTTAATTATATGCCATTTTATATTTTCACTTTAAATTGATTCAGAAAATTGAGCTTTTTACCCCACTATATTTACATGACATGACGTTAGTTACACACAAGCCCTGTAATTTTTCATATGAGCCTTTGAAGGGGCCAAACACCCCAAAGGTGGGAAGAATTAAACTTAAAATACTGAAAACTAACTCCACTTTGACCTTCAACATTAAAATGCTGATTACACATAGATGACTCATCAATGATGAATATTAATGACCTAATAATGTCAGATATGATAATTTATGAGTCACCAGGGACAAGCTATATTTCTGCTTTTGATGCATGTGCATTTTGCTGAAAATAGTTCTGTACTTTTGTACATGCAGGGCTTTCAATTTGTATTTTTAAAATTGCTCTTCCACCACTGGCTGTAAATGGACGTGCTGTACTTTGTCTTATTAGGAATATTATCCTCAAATGATATTAAATAATTTGCATCCCGGCCTTTCTGTGTGGAGTTTGCATGTTCTCCCTGTGCTTGTGTGGGTTTACTCCAGGTACTCCGGTTTCCTCCCACAGTCCAAAAACATGCATGTCAGGTTGATTGGTGACTCTAAAAATTGCCCGTAGGAGTGAGTGTGAGTGTGTGAGGTTGTCTGTCTTTGTGTCTATATGTGGCCCTGCGACAGACTGGAGACCTGTCCAGGGTGTACCCCTGCCTTCCACCCGAGAGAGAGCTGGGATAGGCTCCAGCAGATCCCCGTGACCCTGAGCCAGGAAAAGCGGGTATAGAAGATGGATGGATGGATGGATGGATATTAAATAAAATAATCAAAAAGACAGTTTCAAAACGTTCATGTTTACAAAAGGTGATTAGTGTAATTCCTCCTTCAGTCTGTGGGTGGCGGTCATACGCAGTGCAGCGTTTAAAGTGCCAAATGTTGAAAACGAGGAAGAAGAAACAGGAGGCAGAGAAGAAGGAAAAAAAAAAAAAAAAAAAGACGAAGAAGTGGTGCTTTTAGCTTTAGCTACTACTGTCTGTGTGTTTTGGTGTTTTTATTTACCCTAAAGTTATTCATGACTTTTTAAACTACAAGAAGTGACTGAGAAAGAAGAGGAGCTGCTGTCACACGTTTCGCAATAATGAAGTGAGTGTTTCCAGGATGTAAAAATAAAGTTTATCGCCGCAGACGCAGTGCTAGCTTGACTGTAAGGTATCAACACCTGTCTGGGATAATTGAGCTCAATTATCATCAAACCTGACTGTTTATTTTTTTGTTTATTCAGCGGGTTCCCCCTAAAACTTAGAATAACTGGGATTAAATGTGAGTCCACATTAGTTTTGCTTCTTTGACACGTTAGCTGGGTAAAGTCTGAACACTGACTTCAGTTTTCTTCAAATGTGTTAAAAAGTCTTAAACTCAACTTTAATAATGTCAAGTGTTTTTTTTTTCTATCCTCCTGTGTGTAGTTTTTTTAAAGAAACATTTTGTATGTGATTTATTTCAAACTGCCCTGAAAATCTGTATTGTTCTTAGAGACTTTGGATTTTGTATAGAAACACAAGTAGACCTTAATAATAGATAAATAAATTCACATATTTTCTGAAGCAGTGACAAAGATGTGAAATAAATGTCATTAATTCTTGTATATGTTAAATACTTCCAGACCACATCATTCCTACTCGTTTTCATTGATAGTTTTATATTTTGGTGTTAAAATATGTTGAATGTAAAGCTTAAAATGTTTAAATTGTCTTATTTTAACACAGTACACCCTGAAGCAACACTGTCCCTCTGCACATGTTTAAAATCAGGTTACATATTGTTTAATTCCAGGCTCAACCTCGAGGGTCTGCTGGTGTATTTTCCGTATGACTACATCTATCCTGAGCAGTACTCCTACATGCTGGAGCTGAAGAGGACCCTGGATGCCAAGGTGTGTTTCTCTTTATTCTGCAGGATATAAGTACATATAAAGATATAGCAGTTTGGTAGCTGGAGAATGCAACCACAAGGGGACACAATCCGAGAGACAGCAGGCTCAATTTGTGGCGGTGGCAGCGGCAGCAAGTTGTGGCATCTGCAGTGGCATTCCCAGGTGCCACTGCAGATGCTGGAAGTTCCACTACATATGACGTGGCATTTTAAGAGGTGCCACTGCATTTTAGGAGAAGCCCCAGCAGATGCCACGGCTTTTTAAGAGGTGCCACTGCAGATGCCACAGCATTTTATGAAGTGCCACGGCAGATGCCGGAAGTGCCACTACATATACCACAGCATTTCAAGAGTTGCCACTGCATTTCAGGAGGTGCCACTGCAGATTCCACGGCATTTTAAGAGATGCTACTGTATCTGCCATGGCATTTTAGGAGGTGCCACTGCAGATGCCACGGCATTTTAAGAGGTGCCACTGCAGATGCCACTGCATTTTAGGAGGTGCCACTGCAGACACAACCCTCTGCATTTACCCGGACTTGGGACCGGCACATGAAGACACTGGATTGTGCAGCAGGGCCAGGCTCAATTTGTGGCAGTGGCAGCGAGTAGTGACATCTGCAGATGATGGAAGTGCCACTACAGATGCCACTGCATTTCAAGAGGTGCAACGGCAGCTGCCACAGGATTTTAAAAGGTGCTGCTGTCTTTTGCGCAGTGTTAGCGGCACCAGAAGTGGCAGCCAGAGATGCCACTGGCATTTTTATTGACATCCCATGTTGCGTAAGCAGCCACACTGTTATTGTTGTCCTCTTTTGAACTAAATAAAAAATGCAAAGGCACATTTCACTATATAAGCTTAATATAACTTTGTTTAGCCTATTTTCACGCCTCCTCGATGGTTTTCCTATTGCTGTTAAGGTGACACTACGCCTAGACTCTGTTAAAGATGGCATAACCTGCAATGTTTTCTGTGATTTCTTTTATTGTCAATATTTGAAGCAACATGATACTGAAAGTGCTAATACAGAAATAGATTGATGTATGACTTCTTAACCAGTAGGTGGTGTTGTAGTAAAAATGTATAGCAATGCAGGGTTAGAGTTTGAGGCTTAAAATAAGACAAAGATTAAACAGTACATTTTTATATACGCTAGGACAGCGAGGACAGTGTAGACTAGGCTACGTTTTTCTTGTCTTCTGAGCAGTCAACACATGAATTAAATGCAATAAGTTCAGGGGCTGGAGTTATATAAGCGCATGAGGTGAGCGGCTTGAGTGTGTTAAGAGCTAAACGTTAGCTAAGAAAAAGTGGGACACTGAGAGAACAGAAGAGAACAGACAGGAGTACAGGGAGATGCAGCGTAAAGTGAAGGTAGAGGTGGCAAAGGCCAAACAGGGCGTATGAGGATTTGTATGATGGGTTGGACACTAAAGAGGGACAGGTGGATTTGTACTGGTTGGCGAGGCAGAGAGACAGAGATGGGAAGGATGTGCAGCAGGTTAGGGTGATCAAGGACAGGGATGGAAATGCGTTGACAGGTGCCAAGTGTGATGGAAAGATGGAATGAATACTTTGAAGAGTTGATGAATGAGGAAAATGTTAGAGAGCACAGAGTAGAAGAGGTGACTGTTGTGGATCAGGAAGTAGCAAAGATCAGTAAGGATGAAGTGAGGAAGACGTTGGAGAGGATGAAGAGTGGAAAGGCAGTTGGTCCTGACGACATACCTGTGGAGGTATGGAAGTGTTTAGGAGAGGTGGCAGTAGAGTTTTTGACTGGGCTACTTAACAAGATCTTGGAGAGGGAGAGGATGCCTGAGGAATGGAGGAGAAGTGTACTGGTGCCCATCTTTAAGAACAAGGGAGACGTGCAGAGTTGTGGAAACTACAGAGGAATAAAGCTGATGAGTCACCCAGTGAAGTTATGGGAAAGAGTAGTGGAGGCTAGGCTGAGGTCATACGTGAGCATTTGTGAGTAGCAGTATGGTTTCATGCCAAGAAAGAGAACCACAGATGCAATATTTGCTTTGAGAATGCTGATGGAGAAGTACAGAGAAGGCCAGAAGGAGCTGCATTGGGTCTTTGTAGATTTGGAAAAAGCGTATGACAAGGTGCCGAGAGAGGAGCTGTGGTTTTGTATGAGGAAGTCTGGAGTGGCAGAGAAGTATGTTCGAGTGGTGCAGGACATGTATGAGAGCTGTAAGACAGTGGTGAGGTGTGCTGTAGGGGTGACAGAGGAGTTCAAGGTGGAGGTGGGACTGCACCAAGGATCGGCTTTGAGCCCCTTCTTGTTTGCTGTGGTGATGGACAGGCTGACAGATGCGGTTAGACAGGAATCTCCGTGGACCATGATGTTTGCAGATGACACTGTCATCTGTAGTGAGAGCAGGGAGCAGGTGGAGGAAAATCTAGAGAGGTGGAGGTTTGCTCTGGAAAGGAGAGGAATGAAGCTGAGCTGCAGTAAAACAGAGTACATGTGTGTAAATGAGAGGGACTGAAGTAGAACGGTGAGGTTACAGGGAGTAGAGGTGAAGAAGGTGGAGGATTTTAAGTACCTTAGGGTCAACAGTCCAGAGCAACGGAGAGTGTGGAAAAGAAGTGAAGAGACGTGTGCAAGCAGGTTGGAACGGGTGGAGGAAAGTGTCAGGTGTGATGTGTGACAAAAGAGTGTCAGCAAGAATGAAAGGAAAGGTGGACAAGACAGTGGTGAGCCCAGCAATGTTGTCTGGTTTAGAGACAGTGGCACTGAGACAAAGACAGGAGGCAGAGCTGGAGGTAGCAGAGCTGAAGATGTTGAGGTTCTCTCTGGGAGTGACGAGGATGGATAGGATCAGGAATGAGGACATCAGAGGGACAGCTCATGTTAGATGTTTTGGAGAAAAAGCCAGGGAAGCCAGATTGAGATGGTTTGGACACGTTCAGAGGAGGGACAGTGATACATTGGTAAAAGGATGCTGAGGTTAGAGCTGCCAGGGAGGAGGCCTAGAGGAAGACCAAAGAGGAGGTTCTTGGATGTAGTGAAGGAGGACATGAGGATAGTTGGTGTGGGTGAGGAGGATACAGAGGATAGGGTTAAATGGAGGCAGATGATTCGATGTGGCGACCACTGAAGGGAGCAGCCGAAAGGAAAGAAGAAGTTTGGTAGCTGGAGAGTTCATTTCATCACTGGTTGCTGGGAAGTGTAGAGACTATAATAACAAACCGTGTCCACCTCTAGAATAATAATATCAGATCTTTTACTTTTAAAAAAGTAGAAATACTACAATGTAGTAATACTCAGTGCCCTGTATTCTGAAATTAAATCATAGGTTACTTCACTAAATGCATGAAAAAGTAAAACTTAATTTAAAAAATGTCCAGGACAAATTGATTTGCATTAAAAACAGACAATTTACCAGTAAGTTTTATTTTTTCTTCTTTTTTATTTATTTTAACCTCAAGGCTTTACATAACTAACAATTCTGTCTTGTTTTTAAGCAGTTTCTTAGCTTCTGAAGATGGAGGTTAAATTATCCTCTTTTGTTTTTGCTGTATTGTTTCGAGATTTATGGTTGTTTTTGTGTTTTCTGTGCTGTTTGTGTTCAGGGTCATGGGGTCCTGGAGATGCCATCAGGAACAGGGAAGACCATCTCTCTGCTGTCTCTTATTGTTGCCTACCAAAGGGTGAGTGTAGCGTCTACTTCTCTCGTCTACTCTGGCTTCTCACTACCAAGTGTCACACAAACACCTTCAATTCTGTCTGTCAGGCCTTTCCCTTGGAAGTGACCAAGTTAATATACTGCTCCAGAACAGTTCCTGAGATTGAAAAGGTGAGTCATTGGAGTTTTAATCACAACAAGAACTGTTTATTCTATTCAACATTCAAACGTCAATGCACATACAGTAGGAAGAACATACAGCTGTGACAAACAGATGCTTTAAAATCCTCAGTACCTGAATATATTTGACCCTATGTGTGATTAGGTCGTGGAGGAGCTGAGGAAGCTAATGGAGTTTTATTCAAAGGAAACTGGGGAGAACAGCAATTTCTTGGCTTTGGCCCTATCCTCCAGAAAAAACCTCTGTATCCACCCTGAGGTACGAACACCTGACAGGAGAGAGTCTGCATTCACAGACGTTTCCTCTGCATGACAAAAAACACTGAAGTGTGAGAAATTCAGTCGGGGATGGCGGAGCATGAGCACAATAACATACACTTTTAAATCTGATGGAGTGATAATTATTCACCACAATGTCTTTATGTTCTGTGTCTAAAATATTGAATAAATCCTGTAACAAGGCTGCTCTGCTGATATCCAGGTGAGCTCTCTGCGCTTCGGTAAGGAGGTTGATGGGAAGTGCCACAGTCTGACAGCATCATACATCCGTGCACAACGTCACAGCAACCCCAACCTGCCTGTGTGTCGCTTCTACGAGGTAAGAACTCGCCTGAAATCATCTGATTCAGGCAAGTATTTTTCTGAAGACAAAGATGTGGCTTGTTGAGGGAAGGTTTATAAACTTCTAATAATTTTCAGTGATTAATTGAATTCTGTCCTGTTTTAATAATATTCTGTTAGTGTATGTTTAAATTGTGTCAGGCTGAGGCCTGCAGATAAACTCAGCAGTCTGTGACTCTGGTGTCATGCTGTGTACAGCTGCAAACCGGAGTTAGTGTGTGGCTTCTGGTTCTCCCCTTAATTAACTTGTGTCTCAGGTGGAGCATCTTACAACCTTGTGTTGTAATGAAGGCATGCAACATCACTGGAAATGAATGTCTGACAGTAGAACTGTATGTTTAGCTCAAACACAGACTTCTGACACCTAACAAGGCTCCAACTGTCTGATTACATTAAAGTATCGTCCGATGCTCTTATTTCCATGAACTTCACTTGTCATTGTGCTTTGTTCTTTCAGGAGTTTGACGCTGTCGGCCGACAGGTGCCTCTTCCCGCTGGCATCTACAACCTTGATGATCTGAAGGACTTTGGCAGGAGGAAAGGCTGGTGTCCTTACTATCTGGCACGCTACTCAGTACGTTACATTACGACTACTGCAAACATGAAGCAGTAGGCCTACTGTGAATATGCTTTCCTAGTGCCACTGCAGGGATGAATTTATAGTTGAGCTGTTCTCTTATTTATTTATTTATTTTTTTTATATCTCCTCAGATCCTGCATGCCAACATTGTGGTGTACAGTTACCACTACTTGCTGGACCCCAAGATTGCTGACCTGGTGTCCAAAGAGCTTGCCAAGAAATCTGTAGTGGTGTTTGATGAGGCTCATAATATAGGTGAGAATCTTAAGAGTGTAAACTTCAGGTTTGAGCAATAAAATTTATTTATCATCAAATCCTAAGTGTCACAAAAATGTGAGATTGTTTTTAATATCTCTGTTTCGAGTTTTCATATGACATCTTTCTTCTGATGCTCTGTCCAGACAATGTGTGTATAGACTCCATGAGTGTGAACATCACCAGGCGAATGCTGGACCGCTGCCAGAACAACGTGGACACACTCCAGAACACCATACACAAGTAAGAGCCTGCCGAGTGCAACGAGACATGGGGACACACACCATGCCCACTACACCAGGTAGTCTGAAAAAACGCCAACACAGTGCACTGACCCACACTGGAACCACGTTTTTCATATCACTGCAGTATTTAGTCCACAATCCATAAGTCCATTTGTCGGCAGTGACTCACCTGTGTGTTGGTTTAAAAACCATCACCATAACCAGGCTGAAAGATATATCAATGATAGGGTAGGATACTGATATTTGATATGATACTGATAGGATGTGATACATGATATGGTATGGATATATGATATTGATATTGATATGATATGATACTGATAGGATAAAGGAAACAGATGCTGCAAAGCTGAAGGAGGAGTACAGGCGATTGGTTGAGGGGCTGAAAGAAGCCAATGTTGCCAGGGAAACGGACATCTACCTAGCAAATCCGGTGTTACCAGATGAAATTCTTCAAGGTACGGCTGTCAGGATTGGACACGGCACTGACTTCAGAATCATATTTTAGTCAAAATCAGAAAACTGTTGCTTCTTCCCTTCTCCCGCTCGCAGAGGCCGTCCCTGGAAATATCCGCACAGCTGAGCACTTTGTAGGTTTCTTGAAGCGTTTTCTGGAATATCTGAAGTCCCGTCTGAGGGTCCAGCACGTGGTGCAGGAGAGCGCCCCGCAGTTCCTGAAAGACATCTTCGACAAAGTCTGTATCGACCGCAAACCTCTGAGGTCAGTAAGCTGCAGCTACACATTAACAGGGAAACCACAGGTGTCTCCACCCTTTTCATTAACCTACATTTCTGCTCATCCACACAAACATTAGCCGTACTCAGCTGTGTGTACGCACAAAGCTTCATGTGTTCAATTCATTAGCTCAAATACATTTCCTTGTTTTCCTGTGTCCTTAGCAGCTTCCAAGTCACTCTGTCACATCCACATTCACACTCTCACAGCTTTATTTTCTTTCTCAGTAACCTTCCGCTTGCTCCCTAATCTTTCATCTGTCCCGTGTCTCTCCAGGTTTTGTGCAGAGCGGTTGCAGTCGTTACTGCGAACTCTGGAAATTGCAGATATCGCAGACTTCTCAGCTGTTACTCTCATCTCTAACTTTGCTACGCTGGTCAGCACCTACAGCCAAGGTACTGAAACATCAGCCATCACCATTAACAAGAATGTCACTAAGACAGACACTGTGTTTTTGGATGTGTGGTAGAAGTCAGATCTTTGACATTTGTTTAAACTCTGTCATTTCTCTTTGTGTAAAGGTTTCACTATAATCATTGAGCCTTTTGAAGACAGAACTCCGACCATTTCAAACCCAGTGCTGCACTTCAGGTGGGGGAGACTCGACCATTTAAAGTGACTGACTAATGTCTCTGTGTTGACTTTGTGGACATTTCACTGGTTTCTGGTTTCACAGACTTGGAAGATGTTCCAGCTACAAAGATTAAAAATCTTCATTCTAAGGCCACAAAAAACCAACTCAGTTATTATAACACTGTTTTCCACAGTGAGGTGTCTGTTGGGTCGAGGCACAGCTTAATGGATTACAGTTTACGGCTGATCAGAGGGATCCATTAGATATGATTGTTGGTGATGCAGAAATGAGCTTGTGTGATAAACAGAGACTGTTCTGATCCTTGTTTTCTGTCTGTCCTCTCACAGCTGTATGGACCCGTCTATAGCTATTAAACCTGTTTTCCAGAGATTTCAGTCAGTCGTCATCACCTCAGGGGTAAGTTAGATACCACCCTGTGCCCTTCCTGTCTGCTTATTTCAGACCTGACATTCACAGTTGATATTTTTACCTCATGGCTTTGAAAAATTAAGACTGATGGGTATTTGTCACCTCCATCTCACAGGCTGTGTATGCAGACTGGTGAACGTTAAAGCAAAGAATAGTTTTCACTTTTTGTTTTAACGTTGTTCAATTTGAGCAGGTAATCAAGTTGCTTACAAAGTTTAAATATCTCACATCTCTTACTGGAAACACTACCCACAAGCTAACCTCTTGAAATATGACGACGCAGCTTCATTCATGCAGCATTGTGGCCTGTGTGTTCATTTGTTGTCATGTATGTAGTTTGATGGATTGGTTCTCGTGATCTCTAAAGATGCTCTGCAGATATCCCAGTTGAGCTCACTACTGTGTTTATTTGGTTACTGTTTCACATGTAAAACCTGCTGATGTGCACTGACGAATGAATAAATGCCTGATTGACTCTTGTCGCTGTTTGTCTTCAGACTCTCTCGCCATTGGACATCTATCCCAGAATCCTTGACTTCCGCCCTGTTACCATGGCATCCTTCACCATGACGCTGGCACGGACCTGCCTCTGTCCTCTGGTGTGTAACTACTCACACATTCACTGCAGCATCTATGATGGACTGTAAGAGAAATGATGTAAAACACAGAAAACAACAAAATGTTCAGAGCTCATTTACATAATCAGTTTTTTCTATTTTCCTCCTTATTTGTTTTCTGTAGATTGTCGGCAGGGGAAATGATCAGGTGGCCCTGAGCTCAAAGTTTGAGACAAGAGAAGACTTTGGTTAGTACAAATGTCTCCTGCATTGTTTATTAGAGCATGATGTCCAAACAGTCACCATGAATTCTGGTTTCAAATGAACAAGTTGAAAACTGGAGATTTTTTATTTAAATATGTAAAAATTTCCTGTTTCTTTCACAGAAGATCACATCTAAACATCCTAAAAACAAAGCATGTTATTCTATGTTCACATGATTTTCTCTTCGCTGTTTCCAGCTGTGATTCGTAACTATGGCAACCTACTGCTGGAGATGTCGGCCGTTGTTCCTGATGGCATTGTGGCGTTTTTCACCAGTTATGTTTACATGGAGAACATAGTGGCGTCTTGGTACGAACAGGTCAGTGTGTGAAGAGATGCTGCACACAAAGACAAGACAGCTGAATTTACAAAAACAATAACACAACATATTTAAAATATTTATTAATAGTGCCAGCAATCAGTTGTTTAATCTTAGGCAGAATAGAGAAGACATTTTTACTTTGATTTGATATTTTTTTCTCTATTCGATATGGAGAAGAATCACAGGCTCTTAATGTGTCTTGTATTTCATACGTTTGTTTGCAGGGCATCCTGGAGAATATCCAGAGAAACAAGTTAATCTTCATTGAGACTCAGGATGCTGCAGAGACGAGCATGGCCCTGGAGAAATACCAGGAGGTCAGACATATGTTATCCACCTTTATACTTAATGTCAAGTATCTCACAAATATCCATACAAAACATTCACACGTGTCAAGGAGCAGAGTGAAAATCACATTGGTATAAACAGATGACACCGTTTCTGTAGTTTATCCCTTTAATATGGGCACTGCTGTAAAGGAATAAGTGCAGACTCTTGGTGATGCTTTATCCTCCTGATGTCCTGGATCTCAGACTGTTTCTCTCTCTGCTCAGGCTTGTGAGAACGGCAGAGGAGCCATCCTCCTGTCTGTGGCCAGAGGCAAAGTATCTGAAGGGATAGATTTTGGTAAATGATCCGAATGCTGCACATTACTGGGATGGCTTAGGAAATATGGATCCAGTAGAAAAAAATCTAAGAGGCTAAAAGCAAAGAGTAAAATTACATTACATTTCTCTGTGGTTATGTACAACAAACATTTTACTTTAGATACTGTGTGGATTCTTTAGTTTTTCCACATATTAACTTTGAATCTTGTTTTCTGTTCAGTGCACCATTTCGGCCGAGCAGTCATCATGTTCGGAGTGCCGTATGTTTACACACAGAGCCGCATCCTCAAGGTCAGAAAGTCTCTATATTTTACTGTACAAATAGCTCCTGTTGTCTAAGTCTGAATCGTAGGTGTAACATACGCACCGTAGTTCCCTCAAGAATTCCCACAATGGACAGATGTTACAGTACTAGTACCTGTAAACTATTTTCTGCTAACAATCCCACAATGCAATTCACCACATTTTATAGATGCCAAAATTACAGTGGTGTGACTCTTCACCTCTCAATAAGGATCCAAAATGATGATTTTTTTTTTTACAGAAACATACTCAGTTGCCAGTATATTAGCATCACCACAGCTGAGTACAATTTTTAGCAGCTGTAGTCTGGGTATTTTTGAATTGTACTATTGTTTTAATGTGATTTAGCTTAGTATTAGTCCTGGTGTACCTAATGAACTGGTAACTGAGCATATATATCATGATTTTCTGTCATTTAAAGTTTGGGGACTTGATCACAGTAACATGGTTTGACTTTGTTTATTATTGTTTATTTTCTTCACTGACATGTTTTCAGGCTCGGCTGGAGTACCTGCGGGATCAGTTCCAGATCAGAGAGAACGATTTCCTGACGTTTGATGCCATGCGTCACGCAGCTCAGTGTGTCGGCAGAGCCATCAGAGGCAAGACTGACTATGGACTCATGATTTTTGCTGACAAGGTGGGTGACGTTTGTACTCTAAATGTTTGTCTTCCTGTTCTGCAGTAGTGCAGAGCATCTTTACACGCCTTACATTCGGTCTCTGTATCACCCTGCTTCACATTCACAGCTGTTGGGTCCCAGAGCAGCTACAGTCACTGGATTCTCAGGTTAAAGTAGCAGTTGTTGGGTCTGTCATGACAGAAGCTACAGTAACACCTTCTCCCCCCTCCACACAGCGTTATGCACGAGCAGACAAACGTGGGAAACTTCCTCGCTGGATTCAGGAGCACATCAGCGATGGCAGTCTGAACCTCACCGTGGACGAGGCTGTGCAGCTCTCCAAGCATTTCCTGCGGCAGATGGCTCAGCCTTTCAGACAGGTACGACTCGCAGGGTGGTTAACCAGCCCTTAAACATGTCTGTTTTGTCCAGATGTTAGAATTTAGTTTGCTAATCATTACATTTAACATTTATTTTCTTGACACGATTTTACCTTTGCATAACCATCACAATTAAGATATTTCAAATAAGTTATTTCATGATCAAGTAGTTTTGTTTTAAAGGTTGGGATATAGTTAATTATTCCCACATGAGCTGTATTAATGATTTTAAAATCATACCACATATTAAAGCATTTCATGTAACTGATGATTATTACAAATATTATAGGAATAGTTGAGGATTTTTTCAAGTTTGTGTTAAAACTATATTGAATTAGTACCTTTGAGCACATGCAACAAGTAGAACAGATCCCTCCACCACAGCTCAGCAAAGAAGAACCTTTAGGGCAGTGGTCTCCAACCCTGCTCCTCGAGAGCTATTGTCCTGCTTGTTTTCCCTGCCCTACACACTGCTGATTACCTGGATCAGGTGTGTTCAGCCAATCAGAAACTGGAAAGATAAGGATAGTTGGAAAACCTGCAGGACAGTAGCTCTTGATGACCAGGGTTGGAGACCACTTCTTTAGAGGAACACAAAGTGATAAATTAGTTTTAAATACACCATAAATGCAGAAGATGCTGACGAACACAAGTTGCATTTGAGCCTCAGACAAACTTTGGTGTGTGGTTTTGAACAGAAGAGAAGTTGTTTACAGTAGTGACGTCCCCAGTGGAAACATTCAGTGTAGAAGAGAATGACTAAGACGTGTTCCCACGTATATAAAGATACCTCAACACCAACTTGAAAAATCCTAAACTATTCCTTTAAGGACACGTTCTCACCTGTAATCTGCACCTTTGCTCCACTTTGAGTGTAGTCAGGCGAGTTAGGAAGTTTACTCCTAACACTAGTTAAGATAGAATGAAGAACAGGCTGTCTGTGATTAGCTTGCTCTACTTCCTCTTACCTTCATTGTTCCTGGTTCTGACCTGTGTCCGGTTCCCCTCCTCTCTTTCTCCAGAAGGACCAGTTGGGTCTGTCTCTGTTGACTCTGGAGCAGCTGGAGTCAGAGGAGATGCTGCAGAAAATCACTCAGATCGCTCATCAGACCTGAAGGTGTGATCAGCTGGGTCTATTTTAATGACACTGATTACCAGATGTGCAGGGTTTACCACATCAGGACAGATCAGCTAAACAAGACTTTGTTGGTTCTCACAACAAAACTAAAGAATTAGGTTAATTCCTTTGTAGTAAACTCTGTCTGGTAAACAAACCACAAAAACTATCTGAATCCACCTGTTAATCCAGGTGTGATGATCACAGTAGTGATCTGTGAGTAGGTGTGAGGTCTGAGCAGCATGAATCTGAGCGTTAGGTTGTTCAGTGTCAAACACAGCTCTCACTTAGAAATCAGGTCAAATCTTCAGAAATACTTATGGTAGAAATTGTTACCTGGAACCATTTAGTACTCTCCAAATAATTTCCAGTTAAAGGTTTGGTAATGAAGACATGTCTGTGATGTGGAAATACTGTTCACATTGGGGAAAAAAAAGACCAGTCTGGCCCTTTAAAGTTGAGTTTCTCTGTTTGGCTCAAGGTGACATGGGAAAAGGACTTGGCAGGCTCATGGAGCTGGTCCTCACATGTATTCTCAGTATTACAAAGGCACCAAGAGAGAAAATAAGTCATGTATAATTAGGATCCTTAAACCAATGCTATTTTATAGCATTTTCGGAGCTAATGTAATTTGTCATTAAACACATTTATTACTTTCAAACCAAAAGTGATAAACATGTTGCAGTGTTTTTAAAAACTTGTTGAGCGTCTGTCATACAGACAATACTACTGTTAAGTTTCCTTTGCTGCTGCAGCTGTACATAGTCACATTTTATACTGAACATGAATGTGTGTTTTTCAACTATGAAGCTGAAATTAAATGTTTGTATTGAACTGTCTATTTTTTCTTCTCTGGACACAGACAAAAACAAATCTACATCAAACAAAGACATTTAAATAGCAGCCTCTTTAAACCAACCCGAGAGAACAGAGCGACATATTAACATTGGATTGAAATTTATTTAAGCTTGAATTTGCAAATATAAAACATTTGTTTCTACATATTTTGTATGTAACATTTAGACATGCTTCATTAGCGTGTAACAGACTATTTCTACAGCGACAGACACAGCTCAGTATTTACATCTTTACCTCAGTAAATGTACAATCAGTAAATTCTCCACTATGGAAAAATAGCACAGAATATTTTTGAATGAGCAAAGAAAACAAAGTGGGCTCTAATGTAAAAAAGTTTGAAATGTTCCTTGTATGAAGAAGAATCATGTTTTTATTTGCTACAGAAGCTGTGAACGGTTGTTTGCTCTGTTTTGTTTTTTTCTTGAGCTCAAGTCCATGAGCTCATCATCTGGAAATAAAAAAAAGCTCCTGTACTTGTTCTCATAGACTCATTTATCTCTCAAATACATTTTTTTTTAAAAGAAATTTGTTTTGTTTCCACAGAAAAATGAACCTGTGAGAACTGGAAAACAGGCTTAGTTATCTCTGCAGTTTAAAAGAAAAATCACTGCAAGCTCAGCTTCTCACACTTAAATAACTAGTTCAACTAACTAAACCTTTTAAACTTACACTGATGTGTTTAATGAAAAACAAACATGTGCCTAAGCACAAAAGGGATTTTTAAAGCCAGACGTGTGTGTCCATCTACAGTAGTACTTTAAAAGGTGCACTTAAACGTTTTTAAAAATGTTGGTCCTTATTTCCATAATGTGGAATGACAGAATGTAAAGCAACATTTTTGTATTTGTACAATTATCATCTGAAACTATTTTAAAGGCAAAACATTTACCATGTTTAAATACACTTTACAGTATAACCTTCAGCTGAAGCTTAACCCTACAAACCAAATAGTACATTTACAGTTTGATCATTGTGCAAACAACTTCACATCCCTGCACTTCAACATTTATAAAGATTCATTTTAAAAATCATGTTTAGTGTTAAAAACATAACTTATTTTTTAAATAAATAACTTTTTTGTATTAATACAAATGTGCTTAAGATATTAATTTTAGTTTACTTACAAAACACTTTTCCTGCAGTGTAAATGCTGGTGTTGTTCCAGTAACTAATCGAGTTTTGTGTTAAAAAACAACTTGTTAAATTGTTAACTAGTTTGTAATAGTGCAGTGTAGATAAGGTGAAGTAGATTAGTAAACACTGATTTGTTATTACTTTTTTCAAAGAAAACATTTAAAAGTTCATCTCCAGTTGTGACTATGTTTTGTTTTTTTTGTGCGGATAAACAAAGTGAAATGTAATATGAGCAGTCGATACAGGGCTGGGTTTTTTGTCCTAACAGTGACCAATTTTCTTTGAGATTGGTGTGTGTGTGTGTGTGTGTTAGCTGGTCCCACCGAGTGAACCTCGTCGTGTCAGACTCTGCGTGCTGGAGCTCAGGCCTCGAATGTCTGTCAAATGGCTCGACTGAGGAACGAAACAGAAACACAAGCGTCAAGAAATAACACATTCCTGGGACTGGAGTCCAGCAAAGACTGTTAATCACTTCATGCTGGGACTTTAATTTCAATAGTAACATTAAAAGAGAAATTTTGCTCCATACTAGAGTTTGTCATTTTAATGTTTATACCAGCTGTGTTCTTTACATGTATGTCACTGGTTAAATCACATATTTTCATGGCACCTCCATGACATATTTAAATATACTGGTGCATCATCACCAGCAGTCTGTTCACCTGAGCAGCTTCCTGACTCTCTCTGGCTCCAACATTTAACACATTCAGAGAGTTTGCCCTCTTCATCCTGAAACAGAACATAAACCTTTACACGTCTGTTACCAGCAGCTTTAAACCAGTGTAGAGAAGTGCTGTAACAGAATATTACCCAACATTCCTCGGGGTCATCTCCTCTATTCCAACTCCTTTCAGCTTTCGGACCAGTTTCTCACTGCTTCGGCGTATCGACTCCCTGAGTTTGGTAAAAGAGCCACTGCGCTTCATGTTACCGAGTCCGTCCGGTCTGGAGCCGCCGTCCTCGGTGCCGACCCAGGACGGACGACCGTCACCTGGACAAGACAACAAACACACTTTTTGCAAAAACAAAGAAACCCACCCTGTATTTCTGTCTTCTCTATCATGCATTTGAACACAAGATTTCGGTGAGAGCTGCACAACGATCAGCAGAACAGGATAAAACGGGATCAGCAAAGGAAAAACAGGTATCTCACTCTCATCTGATTTTCACTTTTAGACTTAAGTTTTCTTGGTATATTGATTACAGACATTAGGGTATCTACTTTTCAGCCTGGATTCTGTTTTTCGTCATTTAATGTAAAAATGCAAAAATTTTGAAAATGTCATCGAAACAAATGAAAGAATGGCTTGAACTACAAAATGACCCAGGCTGTCACAGAACTTAACTATTAGGACGCTTTCTGTGGAAGTTCAAAAAAAAGATTTGTTTCGTAGTTTGAAGTTTTGTACCTTCTACAGATCCAAACTCCTTATCATGGGCTCTGGTCAGAATTTCCTTGTAAAGAGCTTCAGCTTGTCTGTATTTTCCTTGCTTGAGATAGCACGACGCCTGAGGAGGGTCAGAAACAGGAACAGTGGAGGAGTGTAAAAAAGGTTTCCTGTGGATAAATCCATACATTATATAGCAAAGCTCCCTCCTGTCTCACCAGATTGTTCTTGGTTTTGTTTACGTTGGCGTCATCTGGGCCCAGTTTGCTCTGGTAGATGTGCAGAGCACGTTCGTAGTACTGCTCCACTTCCTGGTACTTCCCCTGGTTCTGACACAGCAGAGCCAGGTTGTTTAGCTGCTTGGCCACATCTGGGTGGTCCGTACCCAGAACCTGAGGGGACACAAAATAGTGCGGCTGATACACATAACACTATCTGACATATGACAAAAAAAAAACGTAATGGCCGATGTTTTGTGACGGTTTATCTGTATTTAGGATGAATATGACAGTTTTGACACTAAAGAAGTGAATTATTGTGTCTTTGAACCGTTACAATTAATTTGGTCTGTTGTGAATCAGAGCTGACCACAGCTGCACTTCTCCATGAAGATGCAAACTGTAAACATTAAGACACAAATATGAAAATATACATGTATTTCTTTCATTTCTGCATTTGAGAAGCAAATAATTTAATGAATTTTACACTTTTTCATCCTGTAACATCAAAAGGGGTTTATGAAACCATGAAAAACGAGTCATCAGAAAAATCCTAAAGTGAAATCCCTTTACATGAAAAGTTTCATGGAGAAATACATATGACGGGAACCTTAAAATGTGGAGAGTAAAGAAAGAAAATTCCCCTGAAAGACATTTCAGTGTTTTCCTACCTTCTCCCTGATCTCCAGGGCCCTTTTACACAGTGGCTCTGCTTCCTTGTATTTCCCTCTTTTCCCATAAAGCACAGCGAGGTTGTTGAGTGTTGCTGCAACCTGTGAACACACACATGCACATCACCAACCAACTTAGTAAGTCTGATCTAAACTACAAAAAAAAAACAAAAAACAAAACAAAAAAAAACCTTTAAGGACAGAATCTTGTTAGGTGGTGCAGACAGGCAGTTTTCCCAACAACAGACATACAGTAAGATCAACACATCCTCCAGCCAAAAGGTTTTATTTTTAGTGTTTACTAACAGTGACACTAACACAGCCCACCCACTAAAACACATTGACTACTGAGTTTACTGTGGTTTCAGAAATGACTAAACCGTCTCATTGTCACTCACAGCTGGATGGTCCATTCCAAGTGTTTTCTCCCTGATGGCCAGAGCATCGTTCAGCAGGTTGGCTGCTTCTTTGTATTTGTTCTGGTCTCTGTTGAAAACAACCACATTGCACAGGTCAGCAGCTGAGATCACTGGTTTTGCTAAATGCAGCACATTTGTTTGTTTTATCATTAGTGGGTTTGAACATGCCTTCTATGAACATGAACAAGCATGAACTTAGAGTTAACATATAGTGAGGGGCACCTGTCTTAGCTCCCAGGGTACCTGGTCTCACCTGTACACCAGTGCCAGTATATTCAGCATGGTGGCTACATCTGGGTGGGTGTGACCTGAGGACTTCTCCAGATCTTCCAAAGCCTGTTGAGACATTTTCATCAGGAGCCGATTTGTTGTTGGAGAAAAACAGCAACATTAGTTCTAACAAAGCAGCAGCTGCAGGTGGAAGCTCCTCTCACCTGTTTGCAGAGCGGTACAGCGACTTCATATCGTCCCTGCGACGCGTACTGGATGACCAGGTTGTGGAGCGTCCGGAGGCGGGCGGGGATCTCATAGCCGCCTTGCTGGGCTGCAGCTGCCGCACTGCTGTGGTGAGACTGGGACACTGACCAGCAAGGAACAAAAGAAGTGTCGCATTTAGAAAAAATGACTAATGATTTATGATCAGGGACTCTTCAGTTCTTCAAAGACCTTCAAAATACACTGTTAGGAATAAATTACATTCAGTAAGTACAGTTCATCTTTGTTAACTGCACTGCAGCTTTAAATGATTAATATTTCTAGTCATTTTTTCCCCACAAGCTCTAAGGCTCATCAGTGAAGTGATGCAGAAAATCTGAGCTGGTAATGTTTGTTGTTATTCAGAGACATCAGTAAAACAGCCCCAGTGGGTTTATCTGCACAGTGAAGGGTTGTTGAACAAACAAAGCCACACTATTTATCATATGAAAACCAGTTTAGGAGAAACCACAGTCATTAAAAGATCAGGTGTGACCAGACTTCTTAAACCACTGGAAGAAAAGTTGGTGACTTGAAATGAAAAGTTATTAGTGTCATTTTAGTGAAGTAAGCTTTTAATATTTGAACTGAATTTATTTAGACAAGGATGAGAATGTAAGTGCATTTGGAGGATGTGTGGTGAATTCTTTAAATGTATGCACTGATAACCTTACTCTGTGACTGCTCCTCATCTTCAGCAGGAAAAAGATCATCCAGAGACTCCTTGTTGGACGAAGTCGTGTCTTTGTCGTCCTGGGGGGAGAAGGAAAAAACATCCATCAGGACAAATGATGAATAAAAAATGATATCGGCAGTATCTCTCTCTGTGCAGTATGTGGATCTTAATAAGGGTTTTTAGTATTAAAAGGTCAATCTATATTTTAATACTAACAATCAGACTTAAAAGTGGTGGTAAACAATGACAAACACAGAACTGCCACCAACTATGCAGATTTTCAGCCTCTTTTGGCTCCTAAACTTGATTTTACATAGCGTTTACGGTAAGTTTCAGTGCCAGTGCTTCCTGCATACAATTCTTTCAATTCAATTCAACTTATTTGCACAGCACCAAATCACAATCCAATCATCTCGAGACACTTTACCAAAAAAAAACAAAAAACAAAAACCTTTCAGGCCCAAATACAATAACTTCTGTTTTCTCTGAATTTAAAAGTAGAAAGTTACTGGTCATCCAGGCCTTTATGTCAGTTAGACAGGCTTGAAGTCTGGTTCACTGGTTTGTGTTAACAGGTTCCATAGACAGATACAACTGAGTGTCATCTGCATAGCAGTGGTAATTAATAGAGTACTTCCTAATGACATAGCCTAAAGGAAGCATGTACAGAGACGAGTTTAACAGTGTACTATGTACTTTCTGTACTATGATGTGCTCTAAATCCTGATTGAAAATCTTCAAATAGTTCATTCCTGTGTAAGTGGTCTGATAGCTGCTTAGCAACAGCTTTTTCAAGGATTTTAGAAATAAATGGCAGGTTGGATATTGGTCTATAATTAGCCAAGACGCCTGGATCAAGACTAGGCTTTTTGAGTAAGGGTTTGATTACTGCAGTCTTAAAGGCCTGTGGTACGTAGCCTGATACTAGAGATAAATTTACCAAGTCTAATAAAGATGAGTTCATTAAGGGCAGGGTGTCTTTAAGCAGTCTAGTCGGGATGGGGTCTAAGAGACACGATGATTTAGATGAAGCAACTACTGATGTAAATTCAGAGAGATCTATAGGAGAGAAGCAGTCTAAACATAACTGAGGTCATTTATTGCAGGTATAGGAAGCATCTGCTGAATTTTATCTCTAATAGTTGTGATTTTATTTGTAAAGAAACTCAAAGTCATCACTGCTGAGAGCTAAGGGAACACTGGGCTCAACAGAGCTGTGACTTTTTGTCAGCCTGGCTACAGTGCTGAAAAGAAACCTGGGATTGTTCTTATTTTCCTCTATTAGTGATGAATAGTATGCAGTTCTGGCTTTACGGAGCTTTTTTATATGTTAATAGACTGTTTTTCCAGACTAGATAAAATTCCTCTAAATTTGTGGAACGCCACTTCCTTTCCAGCCTTTGTGATGCCTGCTTTAAGGTACGAATATGTAAATTATACCATGGGGCTAGTCTTCTCTGATTCACTAACTTCTTTTTCAGAGGGGCTACAGAATCAAGCGTTTCACGCAGTGAGGCTACAGCGCTGTCAACAACATGATCAATTTGGTAGGGAGTGGGATTGAAGCAGCTGCCCTCCATTATGTTTATACTTGGCATAGATGTAAATAAAGATGGAATCATTTTCTTAAATTTATTAACAGCGTTGTCGGATAAACATCTGCTGTAGTGGAATTTTCTTCCAAATGCTGCATGATCCATCATCTTAAATTCAAAAGTTATTAAAGAATGATCTGACAAAACAGGATTTGGGGGAAAAATTATTAGATGTTCAATTTCGATGCCATAGGTCAGAACAAGATCAAGGGTGTGATTGAAACAGTGGGTGGGTTTATTAACGTTTTGAATGAAACCAATTGAATCTAATATAGAATTAAATGCAATGCTGAGACTGTTATTTTCAACATCTACATGAATGTTAAAATCTCCCACTATAATGACTTTATCTGATCTAAGCACTAAATCAGACAGGAAGTCAGAGAATTCAGTTAAAAACTCTGAGTAAGGGACAGGTGGACGGTACACAATGACAAGTAGAACTGGTTTTGTGTTTTCCAGTTTGGATGTGAGAGACTAAGAGTGAGGCTCTCAAATGAGTTATAACTGTTCTGAGGATGAAAGTTTAATAATAAGTTTGAGTGGAAGATTGCAGCTACTCCTCCACCTCGACCTGTGCTTCGAGGAACATGATAATTTTTATGACTGAGGGGGGTTGATTCATTCAGACTGACATATTCATCCAGCTGTAACCAGGTTTCAGTAAGGCAGAGTAAGTCAATTTGGTGATCAGTTATCAAATCATTTACTAACAGAGATTGGTAAAAGAGCCACTGTGCTTCATGTTATTGAGTCCCCACTCTGGATTGTCAAACTTTAGGTTGGCTAATAAACTATTTCTAGAGTTGAGAGCTGCACCATCCAAAGTGGGATGGATGCCGTCCCTCGCCGCCAGACCAGGTTTTCTCCAGAAAGTGCGGCTATACATGTCATTGCTGGTCAGACTGGGGAGAGGTCCAGAAAATTACAGTCTGACATTGTTTTGTCAAAGTTACAGACCAGTTAGAAATGTGAAGAGGCAGGTGATGAGCCGAGGGCTTCTGCTTAACAAGATGTTTCTGTCAGACCATCACCCAGGGTGATTCTCCATTGGACAGCTAACAGACTAACCACTAATGGGGCTAGGCTAGCTGGCTTTGGTTCTTCCAACTCAGTAATCCTTACCTCCAAAGCTGCCTGAAGCTTCAACTTATTCTAGGTCTCACTGTGACTAAAGGAGTCAGAGGAAAAACTAAATGTGGCACACTAAGTAGGACAGACAGGGAGAGGCCATGCTAGCAGGTAGCTGAGCTAACTGGGAGGCTAACGAGCCTGGAAATACCAAGAATTACCAGACAAAAAAGACAGTACTTGACTAGTACAGGGATATGTAGGGGTCTATGAGTTATTGTACAGAGAATTGAGTTAGTCTGGAGCTGATCTGTAAACGAGCTGTACAGTAACACACA
This sequence comes from Mastacembelus armatus, assembly GCF_900324485.2. Taxonomy (NCBI): domain Eukaryota; kingdom Metazoa; phylum Chordata; class Actinopteri; order Synbranchiformes; family Mastacembelidae; genus Mastacembelus; species Mastacembelus armatus. Next base: position 23,674,275 of record NC_046645.1, on the reverse strand, counting down.
GCACAGCACGCTAGCAACCGAAAGTGAATTTGCTTGCCCAGGAAACACGTCATCAAGGAAACAGGCAGTAACTAGCATTGCTACCATCCTATATTTTCAACAGATGTTCCTGTAAACCAACTGTGCACTCCCTGTCCAGTACCAAACTACTGCAAAGTAGTTGATTAGCTGGTGAAGAGAGAAACCTGCAGCACCTACAGGTCCAGACCTTTCTCGGCTGTTGGTTCAGACCAAAGCAGAGCAAACAGTATGGTCAGTATTGGACTTAGATTTGTCAGGTGGCCAGAAACACAAACTGATTATAAATTGCCCCAGGTTTAAGTAGAAAAGTATTTGTACTACTGTCGACACATCTTTCTCAGGTGTTGGCTCAGGTGGGTTTCCCTGAATGTGACACAGAAACAGGCCCTGACAAAGGCAAACGTGTTGTTTAAATAAAGAGTTTAAATAAATGACTCCTGTAAGTCAGCTGGAGATCCCAAGTTGTTTTCCATGTTTTGCTATTTTTACCAAGAGCAAACTCCTCCTGAACATACGCGGGTTTATTTGTGTGCTCACCAGCTGGGGCTCCTCCTGGTCATATTTGCGCATGGAGGCCATGAACTGTAGGTGCTTGTTCTGCTCTTCCAGGATGACCACATCCTGCTCCCTGTCCTGCAGCCGCTGCTGAGCAGCAGCCAGCTCATCCCTTAACCACTGGTTCTCCTGACAGAGACGACGCACCTGAGGGGCAGGACAGTAAGAAGGAAGGAAGGAAGGATGACAAGAAGAAGAAATGAGGTGGAAGGAAACAGGGAGAAATGAGGAAAGGAGAGTGGAGAAGGAAAGAAGGAAGATGATGTGGTGTAAAAAGAAAAGAAGAAGAGGAGAAAGATAAAACAGAAGACAGAAACAAGAACTTAATTTTAGGGTCAGAAAAAAAACATCAAGTGAAGTAAATGTGGATATGAACTATTATCAAAGAAAATCACCAAAGGTGTAACTGGTGGACTGTGTTGCAGTACAGCCCCAAATTTGAAATTGCTTAAAACATAAAGCTGAAGAAAATATGTTGTCGAAGAAACCTCCCACCTGTTCTTTCCTCTTCATTTAGTGACGTTTTTTTAACATTCCTGCAGTCTCACCTGAGCTCGGAGCTTCTGTTTCTCTGCCTCCAGTGAACCGAGATGAGCCGACAAGGCTATCATCACCTGAGAGGGTGAGAGATGCCAAAGTAAACAAAACCAAGAAAAATACTTCTGAAATGTAAACATTCAAATTCAAATGTAGCTGAAAGTTCATTAAAACATACACATCAAACATTCAACAGCTCACAATACAAAAGTGCAGGGAAAAGGCTCTAATACAAGTATAATACATAAATGCATTGTTTTAATGCTCACCTGATGTTCTGCACGCTTTACTATTACATACACCTGTAATGCTGGAATCTGTTATTTCCATCAAGCTGACTGCATTTTTTATGGTTATTATTATTATTATTATTACAGCCTTTATTCTTCATTTGTCTGTTATTCTGGGCGAAGACACTTACAAATGAAATACATCATTCTGGGTTTTAAGCAGGTGATCATCTTGTTTTAAGCACATGCACCAGGTGCACACATATGAGGGTGGTGCCGTCATATTCATGCCAATGGTTTGAGACTTTTCCACTGACCTACAGGTGCCAGTAGCTCAGCAGGAAACAGTGAGGCAGGGAACTAAGTAGGTGAATAATGCAGGTTTTCCCTCCCACAGTCCAAAAACATGTATGTCAGTTTGATTGGTGACTCTAAATTGCCCATAGGAGTTAGTGTTTGTGTGTGAGGTTGTTTGTCTCTATGTGGCCCTGTGATGGACTGGTGACCTGTCCAGGGTGGACCCCTGCCTTTCACCCAAAGAGAGCTGGGATAGGCTCCAGCTGATCCCTGTGATCCTGGTTAGGAATAAGGTGGTATAGATGATGGATGGATGTGAAAAAGTAACTGAGCAGATTAAAAATGATAAAGATAAAAACCAACCACAAAAGGCAGCAACATCACATGATAAATCTTCATTGTGGCTTTCTTCTATTCGTACCTGTGCCTCACTCAGCCCCAACTCTATCCTATCCAGTGATTGGCTGATGATGCTGCTCTTCTCCTGCTCCACACTGCCGCTCTCTGACACCGGCCGGCTCTCCATTGCTTCCTGCAGGCTCTCTAGAAGACTGCAGTTCTCTCCTCTCAGCGCCTCCAAACCTGCAATCACCTGCTGCGTGCTGCACAGAATCTCCTCCGTCGACAACATGGCTCCAACTCTAAGGTTCCTCCTCTCACAGCGACTGACCTGGGAACAGCACAATGGGGTGCATATTAAGGGTACCCATCGTAAAAACAATAGTAGAGTACCTTGTTGGTGCAGTAGCATCAGGACATGTGGTATCTGTAAAAGCACTGATATATTTAACATTTGTCTTCTCAATAGTCACAGTAATATGGTAACAGGGCTGATGGCAGAAAATCAAAACCATGAAATTATTGAGAAAACAATCAGCAGATGAATTGATCATTTACTTGGAGCCGTTAGTGGTAATAATGTAAGCAAGAGTAACCAAAGCTGTAGGAGAACTAGTAGTTTTACAGTGCTGGTAAGAGAAGAGGCTGAAGAACCAGTAGCAGCAGAAATACTGGTGCATTAAGTTAAGTTTTCAAAAGTTTTCATGCATCTAAAGCATGTTAAGCTAATCCCCATGCACTACTACAGCATGTAATGCTCTTATAAACTATATCTGCAAGTATTAACCACAAAATTTAACATTTTAAACACATCTCTTAGACCCCATCCCGACTAGACTGGTTAAAGACACCCTGCCATTAATTAACTTATCTTTAATAGACTTGGTAAATTTATCTCTAGTATCAGGCTACGTACCACAGGCCTTTAAGACTGCAGTAATCAAACCTTTACTCAAAAAGCCTAGTCTTGATCCAGGAGTCTTGTCTAATTATAGACCAATATCCAACCTACCATTTATTTCTAAAATCCTTGAAAAACCTGTTGCTAAGCAGCTATCAGACCACTTACACAGGAATGAACTATTTGAAGATTTTCAATCAGGATTTAGAGCACATCATAGTACAGAAACAGCACTGTTAAAAGTCACTAACGATCTTCTCTTAGCCTCAGATAATGGACTTGTTTCTATACTTGTCCTCCTAGACCTTAGTGCTGCATTCAACACTATTGACCACAACATCTTATTACATAGACTGGAGCATGTGACTGGTATCAGAGGAACAGCGTTAAAATGGTTCCAATCCTATTTATCGGACAGATTCCAGTTTGTTCATGTCCATGATGAACCTTCCACACGCACAAAAGTGAGTTATGGAGTTCCACAAGGCTCTGTGCTAGGACCAATTCTGTTCACCCTGTACATGCTTCCTTTAGGATACGTCATTAGGAAGCACTCTATTAATTACCACTGCTATGCAGATGACACTCAACTGTATCCATCTATGAAACCTGTTAACAAAAACCAGTTAACCAGACTTCAAGCATGTCTAACTGACATAAAGGTGTGGATGACCAATAACTTTCTACTTTTAAATTCAGAGAAAACAGAAGTTATTGTATTTGGGCCTAAAAAGCTCAGAAATATCTTTTCTATAATTATAGCTACTTTAGATGGCATAGCCCTGGCCTCTAGCACTACTGTGAAAAACCTTGGAGTTATTTTTGACCAGGACATGTCCTTTAACTCACACATAAAACAAATCTCTAGAACTGCCTTCTTTCACCTGCGCAACATTTCCAAAATTAGGACCATCCTGTCTCAAAATGATGCAGAAAAACTAGTCCATGCATTTGTTACCTCAAGGCTAGATTACTGTAACTCATTACTATCTGGATGTCCCAGTAACTCCATTAAAAGCCTCCAGTTAATGCAGAATGCTCTCTTGAGAGAGATCATATTTCTCCTATATTGGCTTCTCTTCATTGGCTCCCTGTAAAATACAGAATAGAATTTAAAATCCTTCTTCTCACATACAAATCCCTTCATGATCAAGCTCCTTCATACTTTAAAGACCTCATAGTACCATATTATCCCAATAGACCACTTTGCTCTCAGAGTGCAGGTCTACTTGTGGTTCCCAGAGTTTCCAAAGGTAGAATGGGAGGCAGAGCCTTTAGTTATCAAGCTCCTCTCCTGTGGAACCAGCTCCCAGTCTGGGTTCAGGAGGCAGACACTCTCTGTACTTTTAAGGCTAGACTTAAAACCTTCCTTTTTGACAAAGCGTATAGTTAGGGCTGGCCTCAGGCAACCTGAACCATCCCTTAGTTATGCTGCTAGAGGCCTAGACTGCCCGAGGACCATTGGTGCACTGAGCTCCCCTACCCTAACCCTCCCTTCCCCTCCCCTCTCTTCCTCTCCTCCTCCCTCACATGTATATTCCACCATTGAATGTCACTAACTCTGTGGTCTCTCTCTCCCTCTCTCTCTCTCTGTACCTTCTGCAGGTGTCCCTGCTCCTGGATATTGCTGATGTGCAGTTACTGGTCCCACCAACCTGCAGTGTCTATTTGTTGTTTATTGTTGCTGTTCTTTTCTCTCTGCTCTATCCACTCACCCCAACCGGTCGAGGCAGATGGCCGCCCAAACTGAGCCTGGTTCTGCTGGAGGTTTTTTCTTCAGTTAAAGGGAGTTTTTCCTCTCCACTGTCACCAAGTGCTGCTCATAAGGGATTTGTTGGGTTTTCTTTGTTTTTGTAAAGTGCCTTGAGATGATTGTATTGTGATTTGGCGCTATACAAATAAAACTGAATTGAATAACGTAAACTAGTGAATGAGATTCCACCTTGGTTCCTGTCATTTGATTAAACAGCCAACACTGAAACTTAGTTTTAAAAAAAGAACAAGAAAATAAGAGAAAACAGGAGAAGAGAAAATGTTTAGATGTAAATGGGACAAAGGGACTGTGTCACCTGCTGAGTTCAAAGGCTGAATCTACAGAGAGGCTGTGATTTCATGTTGGTTGCACTCATTAAACCTGTTTCAGTCATGAAGTGCAGATAAAGATGCCCTCTGTGTGTTCAAGACATGAATGACTTTCTAATATTTAGTGGGCTGCAGACAGTAACAATAATGCTGTTAACTATCAGAAGACTGTGTTAAAAAACACTAACAGATGGTTTTCAGTTTCCTCTTTTCTGGTCCCAGACTCTGAGAGCAGAAGTGGCACAAGGAACTAAATATAAATGTAAAAGTAGATGCATGTGTTTATTTATTATCCATTTAGAAGTATATAAGGTAGTTAACGTCAGCTACCCAGCAGTATATAAAGTACTTCAAATTAGAAGTATATAAGGTAGTTAACATCAGCTACCCAGCAGTATATAAAGTACTTCAAATTAGAAGTATATAAGGTAGTTAACGTCAGCTACCCAGCAGTATATAAAGTACTTCAAATTAGAAGTATATAAGGTAGTTAACGTCAGCTACCCAGCAGTATATAAAGTACTTCAAATTAGAAGTATATAAGGTAGTTAACATCAGCTACCCAGCAGTATATAAAGTACTTCAAATTAGAAGTATATAAGGTAGTTAACATCAGCTACTGTACAGTATATAAAGTACTTCAAATTAGAAGTATATAAGGTAGTTAACGTCAGCTACCCAGCAGTATATAAAGTACTTCAAATTAGAAGTATATGAGGTAGTTAACGTCAGCTACCCAGGAGTATATAAAGTACTTCAAATTAGAAGTATATAAGGTAGTTAACGTCAGCTACCCAGCAGTATATAAAGTACTTCAAATTAGAAGTATATAAGGTAGTTAACATCAGCTACTGTACAGTATATAAAGTACTTCAAATTAGAAGTATATAAGGTAGTTAACGTCAGCTACCCAGCAGTATATAAAGTACTTCAAATTAGAAGTATATGAGGTAGTTAACGTCAGCTACCCAGCAGTATATAAAGTACTTCAAATTAGAAGTATATAAGGTAGTTAACGTCAGCTACCCAGCAGTATATAAAGTACTTCAAATTAGAAGTATATGAGGTAGTTAACGTCAGCTACCCAGGAGTATATAAAGTACTTCAAATTAGAAGTATATAAGGTAGTTAACATCAGCTACCCAGCAGTATATAAAGTACTTCAAATTAGAAGTATATAAGGTAGTTAACGTCAGCTACCCAGCAGTATATAAAGTACTTCAAATTAGAAGTATATAAGGTAGTTAACGTCAGCTACCCAGCAGTATATAAAGTACTTCAAATTAGAAGTATATAAGGTAGTTAACATCAGCTACCCAGCAGTATATAAAGTACTTCAAATTAGAAGTATATAAGGTAGTTAACATCAGCTACTGTACAGTATATAAAGTACTTCAAATTAGAAGTATATAAGGTAGTTAACGTCAGCTACCCAGCAGTATATAAAGTACTTCAAATTAGAAGTATATGAGGTAGTTAACGTCAGCTACCCAGGAGTATATAAAGTACTTCAAATTAGAAGTATATAAGGTAGTTAACGTCAGCTACCCAGCAGTATATAAAGTACTTCAAATTAGAAGTATATAAGGTAGTTAACATCAGCTACTGTACAGTATATAAAGTACTTCAAATTAGAAGTATATAAGGTAGTTAACGTCAGCTACCCAGCAGTATATAAAGTACTTCAAATTAGAAGTATATGAGGTAGTTAACGTCAGCTACCCAGCAGTATATAAAGTACTTCAAATTAGAAGTATATAAGGTAGTTAACGTCAGCTACCCAGCAGTATATAAAGTACTTCAAATTAGAAGTATATGAGGTAGTTAACGTCAGCTACCCAGGAGTATATAAAGTACTTCAAATTAGAAGTATATAAGGTAGTTAACGTCAGCTACCCAGCAGTATATAAAGTACTTCAAATCAGAAGTATATAAGGTAGTTAACATCAGCTACTGTACAGTATATAAAGTACTTCAAATTAGAAGTATATAAGGTAGTTAACGTCAGCTACCCAGCAGTATATAAAGTACTTCAAATTAGAAGTATATAAGGTAGTTAACATCATCTACCCAGCAGTATATAAAGTACTTCAAATTAGAAGTATATAAGGTACTTAACGTCAGCTACCCAGCAATACATAAAGTACTTCAAATTAGAAGTATATAAGGTAGTTAACGTCAGCTACCCAGCAGTATATAAAGTACTTCAAATCAGAAGTATATAAGGGAGTTAAACATCAGCTTACCTGTACAGTATATAAAGTGTACTTCAAATTAGAAGTATATAAGGTAGTTAACGGTCAGCTACCAGCAGTATATAAAGTACTTTCAAATTAGAAGTATAAAGGTAGTTAACATTCATCTACCCAGCAGTATAAAAGTACTTCAAATTAGAAGTAAATACGGTAGTAAACCTCAGCTCCAGCAGTCTATAAAGTACTTCAAATGAAGTATATAAGGTAGTTAACATCATCTACCCAGCGTATATAAAGTACTTCAAATTAGAAGTATATAAGGTACTTAACGTCAGCTACCCAGCAATACATAAAGTACTTCAAATTAGAAGTATATAAGGTAGTTAACGTCAGCTACCCAGCAGTATATAAAGTACTTCAAATCAGAAGTATATAAGGTAGTTAACATCAGCTACTGTACAGTATATAAAGTACTTCAAATTAGAAGTATATAAGGTAGTTAACGTCAGCTACCCAGCAGTATATAAAGTACTTCAAATTAGAAGTATATAAGGTAGTTAACATCATCTACCCAGCAGTATAAAAAGTACTTCAAATTAGAAGTATATACGGTAGTTAACATCAGCTACCCAGCAGTATATAAAGTACTTCAAATTAGAAGTATATAAGGTAGTTAACATCAGCTCCATCTTTACCAGCTCCAACATTAAAGTGATCAACACAATAATCCATCAATAATTAGAATCCAATAATATCAGATCCATTCATGTGAAATGGGCCATTCTTATACTGCAGTAACATCTGGAATGCAATATTTCTACAGTATGGTATTTCTGTTGTTACTGCCGTAAAGGGTATACATACACACACACACACACACACACACACACACACACACACACACACACACACACACACACACACAGCGTCAAGCTTCAGCCTCAGTGTCCAACACGCACTAAATAATAATCTGTAAAAAAACAGTCAGACCCTCTGAGCGGATGTAGTTGCCGCACACTCTGGGTTTTACATATTTTAAATGAAATTCAATGTGTGCGCTGTACAACACAAACATGCACGTAAACACACGGAAGCTTGACGTCAGATCAACAAAGTTATTTATAGCCCACCTGCTAAGTCCAGACTGCAGCTTTTTGTCCACACGGCTGATTTTTTTTTATTTTGGTCGAGAAAGCCAAACGTAGAGCATGAAGAGATAAATTTCAGCTCTGCGTATCTTTCTGCTGATTTAAGGCTGAACAGGTGGGACGATAAAAAACTGAAGCTGTGACCGACTCACCTGCTCCTCCTCATCCCTACGTCAGCTTCCGGTGCTCTCCTTCAAAGTAAAGGTGTGGCACAAGCCCCGATTTACAGCTGCATTTTTGGTGATGAAAGAGAGTGTTTGACTTGTGTAATGACTCTAAAGAAAACATCTGTTTTACTTATTTGCTTTCCACAGTTCACTGAGCCACTTTATGATCTCTTAGACACAAAATCCCTCACATCAATGATTAGGTGATACAAGGATACACTCGATTACGTTTCTGGTGTGTATTTATATCACCTGGTTGAAAGGACATACATTTTATCCAGTTCCCAAACATAAATCAATCAGGCTTCTTAACTTAGAACTTGGCTAATTGTCTTCATTCATTCACAGCTCATTTTGTTGTGATTTCTTAGCTTTAATATCTGTCTTCCTCTTTTTGAGTTCCTCCAGTTTCAATGGGTACAAAACTCATAATAATTGGGTAAAATCACCAGAACACTATGAACCCTAAACCAAAATGGACCCACGGAAAGACTATAAAATATAAGAAATTATTTCTTCTGTTGTCTGTCTGCTTTCTGTGCAGGCTCATCTTCATCTCTCACAAGTCATTTCTGTACTAAATAAGTTTGTTTTGTGACAGACTGAGCAGTGTGGCATTTAAAATCACTGTCCAGTGGGTTTCACTTGTCCATTCTGACACCAGTAATTTTAGACATGATTGAAAGCAAAACCCAACTTACCCATTACATTACTTTCACTTCACCATTAATGCACCATTTGATTTTTGTTTTTCTCACCAACTACTGCAGACACTGGATAAGGTGTTCACATGTTTTCTCTCAGATAAACACAATTAGCATGTATTGGTTAAAGTGGAAGTGACCATATCAGAAACATTTCACACTTAAAGATGCACCGATGCATCAGAAAAAATTGATTGTGGAATGTTAAAATATTATTTTGCTTTGACCTAACACATCAAGCACGTCTATGATTGGGATTAAGAAACAAACAGCTTTTATTCTGAAGGATAAGTCTCAAGACTTCCTGCCTGACTTGATGGAGCTGAGGAGCTTACCTGATCCTTTATTTCCCATCATACACTGCAGCACCAGGACTGGCTGTGATGGTTCACCCAGGACAAGGCCACCTGTCTGCTGGAGACATGAACTGCCAGCAGAGAGAGAGAACAGACACATTAGTTTGAGCTCCATGAAAAGTAGTAGGACGTGTGTGTCAGTGTTTTCTATAAAAATCATGCATTGATCTGTGCTGTAATATGTCTCAGTTCATGTTTTTTAATGCCTGCACTTTGTTTTCTTACGTTGTGGTGTTGTCACAGATGCAGTCAGATTAACCAGGTGCTCACATTAATGTCACATTAGCAGAAGCCAGTGGAGGAACAAGGTTTTAGGTAAACAATCAACCTGAGTTACATTAGGATTTACACACTTATTGACTTAAGAGATTAAAGAAGCATTTAGTGGGAGTGAGTGAGGGGAGGGGGTCAGCAGCTTTAACACAAAGTGACTGGAAACTAATAAAACAGAAACATCAGCATGTGTAGAGCGAGAGGAGTCAGCAGTCTAACCTCAATTTTGTTTTTGCTGCTGTTGAATTTTATTCTTAAGAGAAGCAGGAAGTCCTGGGCTTTTATGTTTTTATTCTTCAACCTCTAACACGAGGATCGTTAAATCAATAGGAAATTAAAATGAATATTTGTAGTTAAAATTTATTTTAGCTTGTCGCTATGTTTTCATAGCCTTAACCACAATGTTTGTGTATGTCAACAGTAAATTAAATCCATATCCAGAGATACTTGGGCATTTCAAAGATGCTCTGTTTGACATTAAAACATCTTCTATCTTCTAAATGATAATTATATAATGGACATATTTTTGTGTTTGAATATATTCATGAAGTCCCTCTGAGTTTCTGTAGATGGCGCTCTTTATTCAAACAAAGTGCTAGCATGCTGCTCATGCTGGTGCTATTAGAGTTGAACTAAAAGTAGAGGAAGCTGCTGCTGCCCCAGCTCCACTTTAAACACAAGCTGCCAGGCTGCAGGACGGAGGTACGTCACAAGAGACAGGTGGACTTTAAAGTTCACAGAGGGAGGCAAACAGACTGTTTTGTGTGTGTGTGCGTGCGTGCGTGTAGGTGAGACATATATGAGTGTACTGATCAGCTGTCAGGTAGGCAAAGAAGCAACTGACTGGAGGGCAGGCAGAGTCCAGACATATAAGGCCATGGTCCCTACAGGCCAGATGGGTCAGAGCTGGGATCGGGGTCAAATGATCTGGTTCTGGTCTATAAATTGAAGTCTCTCCAGTTCAGAGCAGCTTGAATGTGGTTCTGTAGTGAAAGGCCAGATGATGTAAGAAAGGTGCAGTAAGTCTCAGTAAGTGAAAGTTAGGCCTTCGCCCTGACGCCAAGATATCAAGCTTAGCTCCTACTTTTATTTTATTCTACCTGTGCATTTATTTATAGCTTTGTGTATAACTGAAAATCTCTGTACAATAAAAACAAATCACTTCAGGGATCAATAAGATGCTCTATGTATTAGTACTCCTCAGCTTATTATAGAGCGGCTAAATACAGCTGACCGATGAATAAAAGACACAGCAGACTCATCAGGCAGCAGCACTGAAGAGCTGACAGCTCACTCTCTTCACTTTCTAACACAACCTCAATACAAAGATCTTTTTAGCTTTTCTGTGTCTTTATTCTCAACAATTTGGTGATTACAGTCTTGTATATACAGTTATTGTTGTCAAATCTATTTCTGAGTAGATGTTAAAGTCTAAAGTGGCTCCTGACCTGGTTTACAGCACAAAAAATAAATCAAACCAACCTTTACACACTATTTTACAGTGTAAGACAAAAAGCTGTTTAGTTAATGAGACAGATGTGGTGCTGTAACTAAAGTTGGATCATAATTAGAAAACATTTCTATGAATATAATATATGATTGGGGTTTTAATAATACAATAACATTCTTTAGGTGTTCAGAAAGTCTCAATAACAAGCCATACATAAGAGTTGTTATACTGGCACTGCAATCTGAAACATGAGCAGAAACAGGTAAACTACAGGCTGATGACAACAATCAAACACAGTCACTAAAACAATAATTACTGTTCATGATGAACACAATTCAAACTGTGAACACTCACTTACATTAACACACTGGCGGTAGCTCAAACACATGCCGCACACAGCAGGACAAACAATGGGTCGTAATCATGAACAACTCAGGCCGTGGAGTGGTAAAGGAAGTGAGAAGAGGATTGTGGGAAACTGAGTTTTTAGGTGCTTTTTTTTTTTTTTTTTTTTACAAGTTCACATTAAAGCCTGTTTTCATGCATCAGTAAAATAAATACCTGTATTTCAAAGCTCCACAAGAAGTTTTTATGCAACTTCATATAATGTCATTTGTATTTTTTACAGGATCTTAGAAACATTAAATGAATACAGGGTTAAATAAATATGGTATATATATATATATATATATATATACACACACTGTTAGTGTTTGCTGTCTTTACTCGTTTCTAAGGTCAGTGCAGTAAAACTAAGCGCAGGTTACTGGGCGAACTGTGTTCGTTTCTTATCTTCTGGCCTTGCTGCAGAAAATAGAAACCACTTCATTTATTTATTGATTTATTTATTCAGATAATTATATTATAATGGCTGGTGTCTGCAGCACATAAAGGCTATGTGGAAATAAGTACTAAACCGAATCACTTGCCTTAACAGTGTTTTATTTTTGCTGGCTTTATTGACTGCTGATGTGCATATTCTTCATGTCTTTTAGTAAATATTACTTACTTGCAGTGTTTTTTTTTAAAGGGCAAAAACAACTGCTTTAATTTAAAATCCTCCTGAGTGAAAAGTTAAGACTCTCTAATTTAGTTCAGTTGTTTAGTCTAATCTAAATCATAAACCCCACTGATTTTATCCCAGTGGATGGTTGGTATTCCTAAACACCCAGTCAACCTTCAGCGGGAAGGAGTGACGGTACGAGCTGCAGGGGGGAGGTGGGTGGGTGCACATTGACGTGGATAAGAATAAAAACGAAGCTGCACATTTGTGCATGGTACACATAACTGTATGGACATGACACACATGATCAACACAGAGAGGAGAACTCAGCAGCTGCCCTTGCCAACATCCCACTGATGTAAAATTAGAATAGGGGACAATGACACACACACAGACACATACTGCAGAACAACCATCTGTCTTGTGTCACACAGATAAACATTAATAGCTGAACAAACACAATTTCTGTGAGAGATTTCAGAGTAAAACAAAAAACTTTCTGAGAAGCTTTGTTTTAGTTTAGCTTGTTAGCATACCAACATTTGCTAATTACCATTAATCACAGGTAATTTTGCAAGGATGTAGTTTTAAAACAGACGGCACAGTGTTGTGGTGGTTAGCACTGTTGCCCCACAGCAAGAAGGTTCCAGGTTTGATCCCCAGGTGGTCTTGGGCCCTGAAGTCTGCATGTTGTCCCTGTGGGTTTTCTCCTCCCACAGTCCAAACACATGCAGGTCAGGTGGGTTGGAGACTCTAAATTCCCTGTAGGTGTGAATGTGAGTATTTGTCTCTGTGTGTCAGCCCTGTGATTGGCTGCTGATCTGTCCATGGTGCACCCTGCCTCTCACCCACTGCATGCTGGGATTAGCGCCAACACCCCCATTCTGATTTGGACTAAACGGTATAGAGAATGTTTGGATGGATGGCTGTGAACCACAGTACTGGACATACTAAAATGTAGACCAGCTGGTGGTGCTAGATGAGAAGTCAGTCTGTCAGCAGGATTCACCCTGTGGAGATTCTGAACATCTGTGTAAATTTCATAGCCATCACTAAAAAGGACTCCCACTGGACTGTTTGTCAACCCTTTCACTTATGACAGTGAGGGCATGAGACACAACATCATGCACATATGCAAAGTTAAATAAGAAATCTTCACAGATAAAGTGATATTCTTAGGACAATGCTAAGTCTCCAGAGCTGTTCATGAATTAAACCCTGACTGTTTCTGTTATTCTCATCCTGCCGTTCAGTAAAGCAATCTGAAATCTGTCAGCCTGCTCAAGTGAAGGTGCATGAACAGATGAATGGATGGAGAGGTGGACACAGGGACAGAGGGACATGACAGCTGAGTCGATGCAATTCAATCGGGAGAACTGGCACTGGAGATGAGAGGACCTGGTGAGGCGCCACTAAAGATAGAAATCCACGGTTCACCCTCGCAACCTCCCACCGTGTTTGCCCCACCCCCTCACAAGTTACTCAAGTTGCTCATGTTTCATTGTATGCTCATCACCAGAAGCTCAGAGACATTCAAACAATGATCCAAACATAAGATACATTTGTTGCATAATCCAATTTTTAGTCAGATTAACAAGAACATTAAAAGCTGGGGACCCTGTGGTGATCTGCCATCTTTACAATAGTACTCCTTCTATTTATAGTTCATAAATCCCTCTGCTTTGTGTGCACTGTGTCCATTGCTTGTGAATATCTTCTTAGTGATCGCCAGGCTTGTGGAAGGTTACAGAGAAATGTCTCCACTCCAGGTGGAGGGTGATGTGACTTTTCATCAGGTTTAAAGTTTGGTAATTAAATGTTACTTTCATTTCAGAATCAATGATTTTTTTTACTGCACTTCATCAAAAACTCCACAGTGCAAATTGACCACAGCAGTTCAGTCAGGCAGTCAGGGGTGTGTTGTGCTAGAAGCAGCTAATGCAGCCTGGAGCCTCAGTCACAGTTTAGGAGAGGGCTCCAGGTCTGGTAAGATCACTTTTTCTAATTCCACACCCTTGGACCTTTTCATTTTCAAACTTGTTTTCAGTTTTCAGCCAAGTGAAATCACTTCAGGCAATTTATCATAATTTGTGCTGCTCCATCTTTTTCACATATATGCAATAATATTCCTAAAGACCCATGAATAGGTCCTGCATGAATAAAATCTGTGGAGCTTCCTCTCAATGAATGGTCAATACCTGGGGTCAATATGATCACAGTCGTCTGGTATCAAGAGTTTAATCATCTAAGCCCAGCTACACATGAGGCCCAGCATCTTGCATCAAAACTTATTGGACAAACCCTTTGCTCCCCCTCATTCGGACATGCTCATTTCATTCCAGCACTTTACACCGTGTGACACACTGAACAGCACATGCGTCAAAAGAGTCATCTTACAAATGCCTGAGCCTATTTGTGGGCTCCCCAAACTCGTAACATGATGTTTTTATACTTTGGCCTAAAACTTCCCCGGCAGAAACAGTTCAGACAAGTCAAACCAGAGGCTCCAAAGAATAAAAAAAAATTGCTTCCATTTGAATTTTGGAAGTTATGTTCTCATATGTGGAGTAAAGAAGTAACTTTGTTTAAAACACTAATGTTAAGTCTTTGAAAGAAAGTCACAATAAACACAATCAAATAAATGAAAATCTGATCTCAGACTGCACACCACCTCAAATGAGGTTCATAAAATCCTGCATATATATACTGGATTATAAGGTCAGGACTCCTGCCTCACTGCTTCAAATGTTTTCTAGGAATCAAGATGCAGAACTGACACAATCCAGCACTAAACAGCACCAACAAGCATGTGATGCCGAAATCACAGTTTAGTCTTTAGATTAAGGTTATCATAAATTCTTCCAAAGTATATAATCTCCTAACATCCCATATGTGCTCAAAAAGGTGGCACAACTAGCTTCACCGAGTTTGTATTAATCCAGGTTGATTTTATTAAACTATACGAGTGCCACATGACTTGCAAGCATGCACACTTTTGCACATGCACACACCTGCAACATGCATCAACTCTACAATCTCACTGTAGCTCAGGCTGTGCAAAGTATATTCAGTAAATTCAGTATCAGGTTCTTTTGTGTGCACTAAGTTTGCAGTAGTATTCGACTGGCTTGACTTCACTCTTGAGAGTTACATTGGAATCATTGGAAATGATTCACACACTGTTCCAAGTTACATAATTGTCCTCAGTGCCAGTGTCCGTGCGGCAGCTGGGTGGTATGGGTGTGTGTATTCACAGTGCTGGTGGATACAGTGACGGTCTAAACTGGGCTACTGGATCTGTTCCACTGTGGCATATGAGCTACAGAACTCACTGGTCTGAATGGACAGAAGACACATGCAGCTCATATCACAAATCAGTCAGAATGACCTTTGGGTTTTATTGACTGGGTAGGTGTTAAAGGATGTAGTGAAAGGTGACATGGTATATTTGATATGTAAAATAATGTGTATGCAACGTTTCAGACTGACTTATCATTAAAGCTACAGCCTCTGCACACATGAAATGAAACTTGAATTGTGATTATTAACTTGAATCTACTGATTGCTATAGTTAAGTGTGTGATGGCATATTTGGAAGTAGTTGTTATGGTACCGAGTAGGTGTGTTTGTGGTTCATTCATATGACGGTGTGTTCACAGCACAGTGGGGGAAAAACACAGCGATGAGCAGAAAGACTAATTTGGAAAGTCATGCCTGAGGATGGTCAGGCCATCTCTGTGAAACTGGATCCTGTGTTGAGCTGAGCTGAGACTCAGAGTGACTCTCTAAATCACTGCACTCAAGAAACAACTGTCACCTGCAAGTTTTCTGCTACAAAAGCAATTTGAAAAGATGGACACAACCACAAATATAGACACACAAACCTGTAGCATGCGTGCAGTGAGCTCTTATCTGCAAAGCAAAGAGAAGAATCCCTGCACATTGAACAACTGGTAAAATTATTCACATTATATATACAGTAATTAAAGTAATATCTGACTTTGAATAAACACATCTGTAAACCAAGAGTGGTCATTTGATATATAGTGTTGGTTGTCATCAACATAGCATATGATTCTCAGATTGTTTAATGATAACATGGTTGTAGATAGTATCAACAGCCAAGAAAAAACTTTGTCATACATAAAAGCAGACTATTACAAATGATCTGGACCATCCAGTTGGAGTCATGATGATTGTGTCATGTTTTGGCGAAGCTTGATGTTTTGTTAACACTGTATTAGGCTCACAAAATTTGCTTTCACAACACAGATTTCATATCAGGTTTGAATGTTCAAATTAACATTTGTCAGCTTTATTCATTTATTCATTTCAAATAAAGAAAAAGCTTTAATTTTAACACTGTAGAATTTTTACAAAGACATTTACATTTTCAAAACTCCATCTCTAGGCAGTTCATAAAATTAATTGGACAAATCAAATCTGGTTTGATTTAAATGAGAGTATCTGCAGTTATCAGATAATAAGGGTGCAGCTCTGACTGTTCAGCCTGTCAGACTGTGGTTTTTAACTTCATTCAGGTAATAAAATAAATCAAGAAATTGTCAGCCAAGACACCAGGTGTGATTTGCAAAACACAACATACATACTGGGACAGCTGTACACTTACATTTTCCCTCCTCTGACCTGTCAGTTGTTTCACTTTAGGATGGTTTGTCCATGTGCATTACAGTACATGACACTTCACACATAAACTCACACCTACACTTATTAGTATTAGTAAGTGAAGGCCACTGCTCAATGACATTCACCATGTAATGTGGAATATTATGATGATATGATCGTAGTCAAAGTGGTTATTTTCACTCCCAGACACTACAACCTTATGGACTCCAGTCACGATGCTTCACTGGCCCACTGGGGACACCAATCATGTTCGGCAGGATACTGAATATGATGGGAGGGATTCAATATATTGCATGGATACACTTGGTGCTAAGTCAGGTGTACACGGTCACCCCCTCCACTCAAAATAATTAAAATACTATTTAAACTACAGCAGGGGTGCTACAGTAATCACTTTGTGAAGGTAGGTAGTGGTTGCATGGGTCAAATTTCTTTATGCTGCTGATATCAAAATATAAAAAATAACCAACATTTAGGTATAAACAACTGAGACAAAGCAAAATGAAGATTTAAAATCAATGATTTGTCTTTGTAAGTCACTCTTGGCAAGCAATGAACATTTTATTGTCTACATGCAAATCCATTTTCCCCACAGGGAAAATATGACCTTGCTTGTGTCTATTGTAAAAATGTAGGAGGATTTTCCTTCTACAGCTGCATAAAAAGGCTCAGACTCCTCACATGCAGCTATGAGCAGGCAGGAGGTGAAAGGTTGGACCGAGCGGCTGCAGCTGTTGCCTTGTCTCTTGTCTCGCGTGTTGTGTGGTGTTCATTCTTGCCTTTTAGAAACTCACCCAGGCCCTGAAGTCCCCCTGTGGCCAATCAAATGAGGGGACCCCAAGCACAGTGAGCCAATAAGGACAGAGGTCTGGGTATAAATGTTTAAGTCCATCATCTGGCAGAGTTGGGCAACCCCTTTATTTGGTGGACAGGATCTGATCCCGGGATCTGTTACCTTTTTCTTTTCTCCTAAGCAGGTAAAAAAGCAAAATAATCCTTATTTGACCAACAAATATTTTGATAAATCCATGGGAAAGATTGTGGTGATTTTTCCATATAGCTACGGACAAAGACCTCTCCCTGACCAAACCTCCTGAAAACACTATTATTCAATGAAGACAACACTTTAAAAAAAATGTTTAGCTAGATTCCTTCATTGGCTGGAACTTTTTCTCTTCTCATATCCGTATCTTGGATTCTTCTGAAGATTTGCATATTTTTTCCTGATATGGAAACTACTAAAATCTGCTCTGGTCATTCTTCAGTACACTCGGTAGCCTGAAATTTAGTTTTTCTTGACTTGATATCTTGGATGTGGGTAGCACTAATATGCTGAGGAAAGGACAGTTAGGGATCCAGCAGTGTAGCGTCACAGAAGCAGTTGTGGCTATCTATCAGCTGCTGCTGACGCCAGCAGGGCAGGCTGGAAACGCGTCTGTGAATAGTTTCAGGGCTTGATTTAGTCATGGAACTTTGGAGGCATCTTTGAGGCATGCAAGCTCTGACCTTTCAGTGCACCAGGTGTCAATCTACTGCACCTCGAGCAACTGACCTAACTGGGTTTCGACCTCTGTCTGAGAAAGAGCGAGAACAGTTTAGAGATGATGGCTAAGAGTTTTATTCTGGCCGATTTTGCAGCTGCAGCTCGGTTGTTTCCAGCTTTGCATGTAGACATTTTTATTCAGGTAATGTGCATTGAAGCATTAGGTCATTAAACCTCCAAAATGTATGGACAGTGTATGTGTGAGAATATAGTAAATTGATTTACTATGGCTTTTTGTTTGATTCATTTAATTAAATAACATGTACAAAAAATAAAACTCTGTCTCAAGACAGAAAAAGGCAGAATGTTACTGGATTAACAGTTAACTATTAGTATTTTGAACTGATCTCACTTATAGTACAAGTTTCTTCTTGGATCTTTCCATTATGTTTGTATGAGTCTGTCAGGGAAAGAGAAAATCGCTCACCATAATGTGACGGTTGCACCCTGCAGAGATTGGGGGGTTGCAGGAGAGGAGGGGGCTCAGCTACGCTATTAATAAGTTCTGGTGTGAGGGGGAGACAGGTGGTGAGACGGTTTGGAAAAGAAATGCATGAAGACCTCACAGTTGACAGACAGAAAGACGAGAAGAATGAGAAAGAAGAAAGCAATAAAGAAAGGCAGACAGACAGAACGAGAGGGTGTCTGCTGTTCACAAAAAGACTCATAGACAAGGCCCTTGAAAAACTTAGACAAATACCAGACTACAAATATCACCAGATCACAACATTGTGTTTCAGTTAGTTGTGTTACATCACTACAGCAAAATGATCAGCAAATGACGTTTGACAAATGCATCTTACAGCAAGTAAAGCTATAAACCCCATTTTCTCAGGGCTGTGTCTACAATATGCATCTGATTTAACACAATAAGGACAAAAGGTGTGTGTTTATGTCATTGTCCTGCATAGCTTTATTCTACAGGCTCTGGTTTTATCCAGCTGTGTCTCTAGTCTGAAAAATGACACTTCCTCTCCTCTTTTTTCTCCTCTCCTTTCAGACGGAGTAAAAATCGCAGCCATGGCGAAGAACTGCCACAACGACTACAAGATGAAGTTCTCCACGGACGATGAGTACCCCGATCTGTCCCTGCACAACAACCACATGGCCAAGGTGCAGATCCTGCCTATTGACACCCACACGCCTAAAACACAAAGGCACAGGCAAAAGCTTTGTTTCTAGACAGTATGAGCTCAGCATCGCCACATTATCGCCATTAACTCTGCACATTACAAAACATGCCTCAGACCATATGAGCCACTCAGAGTATGAATATTGTTATTGCTGCCTCTGGAAACTCCTAGATGTTTTCAGAGACAGAACAAATCATGTGAATGTGGAATCGCTGACCTACACAATGTGTCATCTGCTCCAGGCGTTGACCAAGGAGATCTACGGCAAGCTGAGGTCCAAGTCCACCCCCAGTGGCTTCACCCTGGATGACATCATCCAGACTGGTGTCGACAACCCTGGTAAGAACGAGCAAGTCATCAGCATCAAGCACAAACCAGAAAAGAATTCAAGGACACTTTAATGAGCAATTATATCATTATATTAGGATCTTTATGGCCTCCCACCAAACTCCACAATAGTACCATCTATTGGTACCTATGAAGTGACAGCAGGCATTTTATTAAATATTTGTCTCAGGACTTAAGGGCTGGCAGGTTTTCTGTTTCTGCGTCTTTATTATCATGTCCAGGAATTTGAGGGTTAACTAGGCCTCAATGTTAATACATCAGGAATGTGCCAGACATAAAAAACACATATATTCCTCACTCCCCCCCTCTTGCCTCCAAGGTCACCCCTTCATTATGACTGTGGGCTGTGTTGCTGGTGATGAGGAGTCCTATGAGGTCTTCAAGGATCTGCTGGATCCCGTCATCTCTGACCGTCATGGTGGATACAAGCCCACCGACAAGCACAAGACCGACCTGAACTTCGAGAACCTGAAGGTGAGGAAAGAGAACATGCATGATAGTAGGACTTATATTATTTAAATGAACCCTTTCAAATAATTTACTCATTACCTTCATGGCCACATCATTCCAAGATTTAGCTTATTCACTTTTTTTAATGAAACAACTTTGTAAATAAGTGAATAAATGAATAAATGTGTTTGTTGTGTGTTTGTCTTCTGCTGTGTCTCAGGGCGGTGATGACCTGGACCCCAATTATGTGCAGTCCAGCCGTGTTCGTACTGGGCGCAGCATCAAGGGATTCACCCTGCCCCCCCACAACAGCCGTGGAGAGCGCAGAGCCATTGAGAAGCTTTCCATTGAGGGTAAAATATTGACATTAAAACCAGTTTATCAATCTATCACCAATAATCATAGAATACAGGATGTAACAGACTCTTTTCCTTTGTCCTGCCCTCTCAGCACTGGCCAGTCTGGAGGGTGAGTTCAAGGGAAAGTACTACCCCCTGGAGGGCATGACTGACGCCGAGCAGGAGCAGCTGATCGCTGATCACTTCCTGTTTGACAAGCCAGTGTCCCCCCTGCTGACCTGTGCCGGTATGGCCCGTGACTGGCCCGACGGCAGAGGCATCTGGTGAGAGACAGAAACAGAGAAGTTAAATAGGAAATCTGATTTATTGTGATTCGTCTTGTTTAGGAAGTCAAACAATAATCGATATGTGCTAAAAAAAAAACACACACACAATCATACAAAGTAGAGACAGACAACTACTCTCTAAGCTAAAATATCCCATCTGGTCTGAAGAATTTCAGTCTGTCTCTTTAATCTGAACACCCTGATCGTTTCCGTCCTGAGCCATGAATAGCACAGCTCACTGCCCCTTACAGTTGGGTGACATCCACTGCTGTGCAGCTCAGTGGGTCAGATAATTCACATTAGCACAGTTAATGTTTGGCTCACATCCTAAAAATATATACACTGCAAACTGAGCTGCATTTTCTTTCTCCAGGCACAATGACAACAAGACCTTCCTGGTCTGGGTGAACGAGGAGGATCACCTGCGTGTCATCTCCATGCAGAAGGGAGGCAACATGAAGGAGGTCTTCAGACGCTTCTGTGTTGGCCTGCAGAAGGTAAAACCCAAACCGTCAGTCCGTACTCTCACAGAAACACAGTTATGCACAAATCAACTGGGCACATCAAGTACAGGTTAGCATTTAATTATATTTCAGCCATCATGCCTAATTCATTGCACTTTCCCTGCTCAGATTGAGGAGATCTTCAAGAAGCACAACCATGGCTTCATGTGGAACGAGCATCTGGGTTACATCCTGACCTGCCCCTCTAACCTGGGAACTGGCCTGCGTGGTGGCGTGCACGTCAAGCTGCCCAAGCTCAGCACACACCCCAAGTTTGAGGAGATCCTGACCAGGCTGCGTCTGCAGAAGCGTGGCACAGGTACTGAAATCAATGCAATAACATGCATCAGTCTGACAGAGAGAGCATCAGGAGTTGTGGTTGTTTGGACTAAACACAGACTAAACTGATATTAGAACATACCTATTAGGAAATATACAGAAAACACATTATATTGAGCTGCTACTTCAGCTGGCAGGCTAACTTGAAGATACAAAGACATTACTGGTCAAAACAAAAATACAGGGTAACCAATACATTTTTTAAAAATATGCTGTTCATGCCTTAATACTGGGAGTGTGCTGATGAAACACAAACCTAACTTCCAAGTACATGCTATCACATAGCTGCCACACATTTGTACCACTTTGCTGCATCATCTTCTTTCATTTTCAAGTTCTGGGAGTAGTAGCTCAAGCACATCATCCAAAGAACTGTAAAAACAGACTTGAGGATAAAAAATTGGTAAGAATCAAACACCATGTACCATGTACCTTAATTACTTTGAGTCAAAATAGCTAAATTCAACCAATGTGACTTTATATTTCTGCCCCAGGATGTTATCTCAATCATGTGATGCCTCCTACTGCCCCTTGTGACTTATTCTACTCCACTTCTTTTCCATCCAGGTGGTGTGGACACAGCCTCTGTGGGTGGTGTGTTCGACATCTCCAACGCTGACCGTCTGGGCTCCTCCGAGGTGGAGCAGGTCCAGCTGGTGGTTGACGGTGTCAAGCTGATGATTGAGATGGAGAAGAAGCTTGAGAAGGGAGAGAACATCGATGGCATGATCCCCGCCCAGAAGTAAAGTGAACAGACAACCAATGACTGAATGACTGTCTGTTTTTTTTTTTATATATCATAAAAAAATGAGCGGGTAGCCTTGTTGTAAAGTTATACAGCTGGCTACGTTCTGCCTCCTCCTTTCCATCAAGAAGACACTCCACTTTTCTCTCGGCTCTTTCTTCCTTTCTTACTTCTGTAAATCTCATTTTCTTTGGTTCTTTCTAATTTCCTTGTCAGCGTGATCATCTCTCCCAATCTTCTCTGTAACATCCTGGGATCAATCCATGCATAGTCTGGTCATGGCTATGTATACACACCAAAAACAAATTTTATTTGGTTGTAAAATATAACAGGACAATTAAACTATGCCCCATGTAACATTCAACTCTTCTAACTCATCTTTTCTTCATGGCTCGTTTGAAACTGCAACCAACTGACAGTCATGCAAAATCTAGAAATATTCTTTGTTTTCACTGGACAATAACACAGAAGGTACGATATGAATATGTGAGGGGAAAAAACTTGACAGAAAATAAGAAAGAAGTTGAAAGTCTTTATTTTTATGTCACACATTATTTCCTAGGAGACATGCAGGATTGCAGGTCATTAATTTCTGTATTAATTTCAGCCCATAAGTTAAGTTTTGTTGGTAACAGCAACAGCTTCGAACACACTATACAACAGAATTGTAGCCGTAAAGCGTGGCCCTAACTGTATCTAGAGAAGAGATTCAGAGAGTGAGACCCAGTTGTACACAAAAAAAAAAAAAAAAAAAGCAAAAACTAGCCCTAAGTCACAGCTTCACATTTTCAGACAGTGGTGGACACCTGCTGCAGCTGAAATCTCCCATGAAACAGATGAACACATACACCTCACAGCTGCAAAGATCACAAATCTGCTGTAACATCTAACGTTAGTCCTTTACCATTTCAGTGTTTTGTTAGATGCTGCATACTTTAAATTAGATGTTATAACTGCTTGGCTTTATAGAGGTACGATACAAGTACAACAACCTTTTGATTTTGAAGTTGTCAGTGTCGATGCAGTGGCGCATTATCGCCGTAGCACTTTGTGGACTCAGTATTTTGGTTGGATCTTGGTAGATTTGTTCTGTGATGATCAAAGTGTTTTTATAAAAGAAAACCAAGAGTCAAATTTCTCAAAAAGGCCTTTCAGTCACATTCTCATATGAAACTACTGCCTCATCGCTGCACATGTTGCATGCCTTGAATGTACACATTATCAGGAGTGGCTAACAGTCATACACCTCTTACAGCAGTAATGGGATCTGATTGGTCAACAGTCATACACCTCTCAGCAGTACTGCAGCCTGAAGAGTGTGTTTTCCCTCTCTCCTCACACAACAAATGTGACTGGATGAGAGGAAACAGTCAAATCTGACTAAACTTTATGGACATTATTCACCATTTTGATTTTTTTCTCAAATTTGGTTCATTCTAATGCCATCTGTACTTTTGTTTCCTTGTGGCATTGGTGAAATCAAATGGTACCTCTACCTGGAAACCTGAAGTCATCACTCCAACCGGTTTCAAAAGTGAATGATGCCAAAAAGCCAGTGTAGGCAGGTACATGTGAGCAAAGGCAAGAAAGGCATTCAGAGTGTCAATTATGCACTTCAGCGGGTTTTAAATGTGTGAGACAGTTTAACAAAAGAAAAACACAGATTAATTAAACACTCTGCCAGTACAGTACAATGCAATCTGGCTATAAAAAAAAAAGCAAAGAAAGTGCTCAACAATTTTTTTAAACATCAGAAATAATAAATTTTAAAATAAATCAAAGAAGAAGCCCTGTTAAGTCTTAATCTACGCTTATTCAAGTTTTAATTCTTGGTGTTGTGGCTGTATTGCACTACACATGAGGAAAGCAATGCCATCCTGACACGTAATACAGTAAAGTTATACCAAAGTGCTACCAGAATAATGGAATAAGAGATCAGATGATAATGAAAAAACACATTGCCTTTACTGAGCTGTAGCTGCTTTATGTTTAACAATGGACCAAATAACTGACAAATAAAAAGACAAAAATACAGGAGCAGGTGAGACATTAAGAAAAAATAAATCATGATTCCAGTTTGAGATCCAGAGTTTCAATTGGTAGGAATAAAACTATGGAAAGTGTTTTTACTTGTTACTAAAGGTAACAAGGGATAAAATAATAGGCTGAGTTGAGTATTTGTAACCTGCAATGAACAGTTTATGCACAACAACATACCAGCTTGGGTCCAATGTTTATTAGGCAGCTTGAGTATAAGCAGCTCAGCTGCCAGCTATCAGTAAAGTGTAGAGGATTCAGTTTGGACAGCAGGCAGAGAAGCCAACATTTTATCAGAGACGCTGCAAACAGACATCATTATCAGTGGATGGACAGAAGGTTGTGATGCTTCATTCAAGTGTCACTAGTCTCTGCATTTCTGCATGTCTCCCTCTAGAGGCTGGAGGTCAGACTGTGCCCTCACTTCTACAATAGGTGACGTCTGTTTTACACGTCAAACCTCTGCCCGTTTTAAATGAATAAAAGAAAGAAAATAAACTTACTACACAAAAAATAAAATGTGTCTTTAAATAGCAGCTCTTTAAAAAAGGAATGATGACAAATATGATACAATAGGAATAATAATGACAACAACAAACTATTACTTGCAATCATCCCCAGCAATATCATCCTTTCATCATAAAGGTATGAGAAAATATGTAAAAAAAAAATGGAAACAGTTTGACTCCATGGGTTCACTTAACATGGAGCTGGTGGCATGGTCTAAGTTGGGGTCGTTGGTCACTGACAGCTCCAAGGTCAAGGGTCGTCATAAGTCTGCCGATGGTGGTCAATCCACGTCTGTGGGTCCTGGTCTGGCTGCAATTGGTGGCGGAGGCGAGGCATCGCTAGCCTTGTCAGATGAGGTGAAGCACAAGGAGGGAGAGGAGGAGGCAGTGGGAGCTGCCTCATTGTTCCTCCCCCTCTTCCTCATCCCTCCTCATCCATTAACCTGTCCTGTCTGCCGTCAATCTGCCCCGCCTCCTGTCGCCCTCAGAGCTCCAGCTCCTTGGACACTTTGGTGGCGATGTCTCTGAAGGCTAACGGTG
This sequence comes from Mastacembelus armatus, assembly GCF_900324485.2. Classification (NCBI taxonomy): domain Eukaryota; kingdom Metazoa; phylum Chordata; class Actinopteri; order Synbranchiformes; family Mastacembelidae; genus Mastacembelus; species Mastacembelus armatus. The sequence continues at coordinate 23,648,598 of NC_046645.1, read as the reverse complement.
CCCCCCACAGGCGCTTGAACCTCACACCGCTGCTCTGGCCCAGCCCGCTGGGCAGCTGGCAGACCTCAGCCTCGAAGGCCACTCGGGCGCCGGCTGCTCCGTGGGTGCAGGACAGGAGGAAAGGTCCGGCCAGGTGGACCTGGCAGCCGCAGCCCTGCGCCGCCTCACGCAGCGCTAGTACCACCTCGGACGGGTCGCGGGGACTCCGCACCCTCACATCCCAGCCGCATCTGGGGGTCCGGGGCTCTGCCGCTTTCTGATGCCCAGATAGATGGCGACTGGATGGGGGAGAGAGGAGAGGGACAATACAAGTGCAGGAAAAAATGAAGGATTAAGACACATAGAACAGGGTGGAGTTGATATGACATGTTTATGGGGGGGGGGGGGTGTTGAAGAAAATACAACAAAACAGGAGAGGAGGAGAAAAAAGGGTCGGGCCAGGAGATCAGACATAAACGTAGGAGACACATTTAAGGACAGAGGAGTTAAGTTATTGATGAGTATAGGCAAGTGAATATACACGTTGTATGAATATGATGAATACGCATGAGAGGACAGGGACAGGGAAGAAGAAGAAGAAAATGAATATAATACATTATATATAATACAGTATTTGCATTTCTCTACATAATGTAGGTCACAGGTAGGCAAATGTGTATTTTCTAGTCTAACTACATTTATTCTTCATACTGTCCAGTGAATGCAAATCAAACCTGCCTTAAATTAATTGAATCTATTGTGTGGGGGATATGGGACAAGCTGAGACTGATAAAAAAAATATGTTATTTTGCTCTTTAAAACAAGTTTACAAGGAAATGTATATAACAACATAGATAAAACACACATATCATCACTTCATACACAGACCAGGCTGCTGGTGTGGGAGAGCAATCAGGGATTAGACCCAGTGAAAATTACTATGATACGCTTCTTTAAAACAAACATCGAAGTTCTACTAACAGGGATCATCTACCACAAGGAGCCATGCTGTTCATCTACAGCCACACCACAGTGTGTTAGCTAATGTCAGCTGGTACTGCTGGTTTACCTGCTGCTTTTAACCTGACACTGAAACTGGGCTGGAGCAGCTGAGGCTGAGAGGAAGTACATAGTGTTTTTAGTGAAATACTGATAAGCTGAGATCAATAAGCCTGAAATAATACAGTACAAGTTAGATGCACAGCAGAAGAAGAGACCAGTATCACATCAGTTGATGAATGTTTATTAACATTTTGTGATTTAAACCATAAATAAAACTTAGAATGATTGACACTGGTTAAAGAAGATGTTTGGGCTTTTATTCGGTTATGTAGGTATGTGCTGTTACGCTCTAATCAAAGTGTCTCCACACACACGACACCATTTGGACACTTGATGCACCAGAATAACATCAGTTGTATCTAAGAGCATTGACAAGATGTAGGTGTGAAACCCTAAAGTGTGTGTTTTGTTAATTTGAATGCAGGCAGGTAATTCACTGTCTGCTGTGAATATTCTGTATTACCACTTCCAAAGTTTCATAAATGATCCAGTAATTTTAAACAATATTGATATAGATCCATTAGATTTGTTGTTGCTACAGTCGTAACTAAGCAGGATAACTGAAAAATGTCTGTCTGATGATACTAATATATTTGCCTGGCTGATTTATTGGACTAGTTCTGGCTGAGATTATTCTATTGTGTTGAGTAAATGTAATGTACTCACTCACCTTGTGACCGGAGATCTGCTGATTCTCTCAGGTTCGTCTGTGACCCTCAAGAAGAAGACAAAGGCATCTGTTAGGAATCAATCATCCAATCACATTCACATCAATCCCGCCCAGCTCCCCCACCCCTGACCTCTTACTATTTTAATACAGCAATCAGCAGCAGGGGGATGTCAGTCAATCATGACACAAACATGACAACTGATCTTCAAATTACAGATGGATCACCACCAACCTACACTCACTACACAGTGGATGGATGAGAAACAACAAAAGTTCACCAACAATGAAATGAAGTGAACCCAGAGCAGTGTGCCACATCTCAACAAACAGCGACTACAGTGTGTGTGACCAGACTTGGCTCACAGAAATACAAGTTAATGCTGGTGAAAACACAAATGAATGAGAGAACAGAAAAAACATTTTACTTTTGTCTATGCTTGATTTTAACTCCTATTATCACAGTAAAAGAAGCTACAGCTGCAACAACTAACACTTATTTGCTAAAGCCCAGTGTGATGTAGGCAAATTGCTTGTTCTGTTCTAACTTTGTTCAGTGCAAAACCAAGATATACTGACCAAACTGTATAAACTGCTGTCAACTGTCTCCTTACATTTGGCTAAACCTGTTTTCTAAACAAAACTCCATTCATTCATTCATTCATTCATCCATCCATCCATTCATTCATGCTCCACACACACCACCAATGGTGCAAACATCTCTCCTCACAGTTCAGTCCTAGCTGAATGTATTTTCTTTTTTATATTAAATTAATGTGGGTTCTCTCTATTCTCATCTAGTCTCATCTTCTGGTCATACTGTCTGCAGCTCTGCAATACTTTCTGAGTAGATTATTGCATACAAAATGTCACACACATAAAGAATGTATGAGCTTGTGGTCTCAGTAGCAGTCGAACAGACTCTATTGAGTTTGGGGCTGCTTTCTTGGGGCAGCACAGTGGCTTAGTGGTTATCACTATTGCCTCACAGCAAGAAGGTTCCTGGTTTGAAACCCATCAGGGGCCTTTCTGTGTGGAGTCTGCATGTTCTCCCCTGTGCTTGTGTGGGTTTTCTCCAGGTACTCTGGTTTCCTCCCACAGTCCAAAAACATGTATGTCAGGTTGATTGGTGACTCTAAATTGCCCATAGGAGTGAGTGTGAGTGTGTGAGGTTGTTTGTCTCTATGTGGCCCTGTGATGGACTGGTGACCTGTCCAGGGTGGACCCCTGCCTTTCACCCAGAGAGAGCTGGGATAGGCTCCAGCAGATCCCTGTGATCCTGGTTAGGACTAAGTGGGTATAGATGATGGATGGATGGATGAGCTGCTTTCTCAGCCTCACTTTCAGCCACAGGGGGGTGCTGTTGCTATTTTGTCTCCAGGCTGAGGGCTTCTTTCCCAGCAACCTGGAAATCTGATCTCTGTTCCAGGAACTGGTGTTGGCCTGGAGTCACACACGTGACTTCATTGATAGATTTTATTTTTTCTGAAACAAACAAAATGTACTCTAATAAGCTCTGACTCAGTGCTGCAGCAGTGTCTTTTAGATTGTTTCAGCTTTTTGACTGCATCGCCTCTTTTGAAGTACAGAGCTAATCCACACAGATAAAGACTGGCATACACCTCAGCAGCTACAAATGGATTTTAACCAAATGATTATCCATCAGATATCTGGAGGAGATTTCCTGTGGAAATAAGAGCACAAAACCTCATTCCAGCAGCTCAGTTGGGAGATCAGACTGCACGCATATATAGTGTTTTTATTATGGCTGTCTTGTGGAGTCTTGTATCAACACATGCCTGTACTCTGTCACACAGCAGTAATTACGTAAATAATTTGTCACTGAAGAAGGTATCCCATCTAGATTATGACCTTGCCTTTCTTGTCTGGGTAAAAAAAAAAAAGAGTAACATTTTGTTCCTCTCTCAGCAACTGACGCCTAGATGTCCTGGAGCAAGACAAGTGGTAACACATCCCGATGAAAGAGTAAAAGTAGGAAAAATCTGGGTTTAGTGAACAGGATGTAAGGAGTAACAGACTGGACACTCTTCTGCTCTGAGCCAGTAATTATGCATATCTGCATTTACTGTACAGTATGTGAGCCAATCCCTATGAGGGCTGGGAGCTGAAAGTGAGGGACTCAAAGAAAGAAGAGCAGAAAGTGACAGATTAAGAGAAGAGATGAGAAAGAGAGTGAGAAACAGACAAAAAAAAACTAGCAGAAGTGTAGCAGAACAATCTGCTGTTATCTTGAGGGAGAGCTGTGTAAGATCCCTGTTTAAGAGAAGGATAAATCCTGGTTACATAACTAATCCTGATTTAAAACCGCAGTGACGCTGGTTCAGTCAGTCAGGATGACTGGTGCAGGCTGAGATGCTTCTTTCAAGCATCTGCTCCTGCAGACAGCTCAGTCATATGCTGTGCACTGCTAATGTCACAGCGTCACTGCTGCAATGATGCAGAGTGAATTCTGTGTATCCTCTGCACCTTTTTACCCAGACATGAATCTTTACAATCTAGACTACATAAATATTAAGGACAGGATCATTTCAGAGTGTAAACCTTGTATCTTCTCATCAGAACTTCTGCTTTGTCATCTATGTGATCACAAAGGCACACCATCTGACCTGAGATCAGTCAAGACAATGTAAAAAATGTTCATTCTTGAATTGCAACAATTAGTCAAAACAAAATTGATTGGGAACAACTTTGATAATGGAAGAATAAATGGAGTATTTTGGGACTACTGGTCAGACAGATGATTAATCAAAAATTGTGAGGGCTTTATCTGTACAGCTCCAGTATTTACACTGCACCAAAGATCGTGAAATAGTTATATGTTTCTCAACTTAAAATGACACTCAATGATGAATATTGCCAGAAAGCTAATTCAAAATATAACTTTTGTGCTTACATTAAATTCAGACTAGTCTTCATGACCACAGGCTTCCCTGTAAGATTATTTAAAGTTGCTGGTTCAACACCCTACAGTATGCCAATAAAAAAGTAGATGATGAAGTGATGAAGTTCTTTAGCTCAAAGGCAGAGAATGATCCTGTCTTCCATCATATTTTACCCCCTTCCTCTGTTTTGTAAAAAAACACTAAAAAACACCATCCCCCCATTTTCCTGTCTGCCTTGGATCCTGTGCTTCCAGAGAGCCCACAGTCCTGCTGTAGGACTGCTGATCTGTTAACAGCACGGGCAAGCATATGGTGTTGATTACACCACTGAAACTAGAACAGCTGAGCTGAAATAAAACTCAACACTCCAGGAAACACACAAACACATATTCATATGCTTACTCAAAAACAAGTTGTGTGACAGTGTGTATGTGTGATTATTGATTTCTACCTACACAAGCTAAACAGAAAACCACACCAGCATATACAGTATATGCTAAAATTCAAACCTACAAACTAGACAAATTTGGACAGCCAGATCTAAAGAGGAAACAATAAACCACATTCACCAGAGAAGCCAACAGTGTTATGTGTTTTGTGGGAAGCAGGTAATTGTGCTGTGCCACCTACAGCCTGTGGTGAGTGCTACAGCTTAAAGCCCAGCCAGCAAGACACAAGCCGTTCAGGCAGACAGACAGACATTCAGGCAAACAAGCAGATCAGAGTTTTAGTCACACAAACATACTGTTTTTGGAGAAAAAGCTTCTCTGTGAAGAGACAGAATCCATGAAAACCCAGTTAAACATTTATGGGTACAGTCACAACTCGTCTGAAAACAGCTACTGAAAAAGACTTTGGTATCAGAATACACTGGGTTTAAAGACAGCCAGGATTCTCCCCAAGTGCCCATATGCAAGAAATGTTTATTTATTTACTTGGGTAACTATTCTTTCAATATACTGTATGTGGTAATACAACTGTTGTATTGTGCATCAGGCTGCTGTTCAATTGAAGTACATATATCACTATCACACTGAATGTCAGTACTGTGATATTCAATTATATGTACAGTGGTTGGAGACTGTATTTACACCTTCTATTGACACAACTTTTAATCCAGCGAACACATGGTGTTAACTCTTTCTAAGCCTCGTCTCTTCTTGATGGAACATACATTTAATAAGTTATGAATTACTTAAGTTCCACACATCAGGTTGAGAATCTATACAAGGCATTTACTTTAGATTCACTATAGAAACAGATGTTTTCCAATTCACAGCTGTCACTGTACAGGTGAGCAGCTAAATGTTTGTATCACTAAACTCTAAAATGCAACAGACAGCCAATGAGGGGTAGAGGGGATGACAGGGCACCTGCAGGCAGACAGTCAGACTAACAGGCAGACAGACAGAAGCAGCCAGAAAACATGGGAAAGGAAGACTTACTAACTGTTTTTGTCCCCTGTGGGAGGGTGCAGCCCGACATGGACTTGTTTGAACTCTGACGTTTAGAGGGGTCAAGAGTGACCCTGGGAGCAGAGAGAGGAAAGAGAAGGAGATGAAGAGAAGGTGAGAGAATGGAAAAAGGAAAATAACAGCAGAGTCAGAGAGACATTGCAAGTGAGGAAGGAGACAACATAGAGATGACGGACAGTAAGAAGCACAGGAAGAAGAGGCAGAGAAGAACAAATTTAACTATATGTACTGTAGTTCAGGATAAAAGATTGGCAGGGGACTGGCAAGGAAAAGCATAAGTTGTTAAAGAATCAAACAAACATCAAACAAACAGACAAAGCAACAATAAGCAGCAGAGAACCTGACGGTGAAAAACATACAGTATGTCCACCTGGGCAGCAGACCTGGGTCAAATAGGTTAGGTTTCTTTTAGAGTAACACTTAACAGCACCTGGGAAACACTGTGACAGAAGCTGAAAAGTGCAGGTTACAGGCGTCCAACTGCATAAATGTAACAGGTTCGGGCTCCTGTAGGACCGTATACCAATGTGGAGGGCACAGAACATTTTCCTCTATTGCTGGTAGAGGTCAGGAGACAACACCTGTCCTCTAATTTAAGTTTAACTGAACTGAACTCCAATTCAAGCTTATTTTCATGTCTTATCATCTTATCTTTTTAGTTCATAATGCCTAGTTTCTGTTTCCTTTAAAGGCAGACACATTTTCAATAACAAACGCTGTAGGGAGCAGATGTCAATCCTACAACTGCTGGCAGCCATGGGATTTTAATCAGTAGGTAAGTAGGTAGTAAGAAATAGCAGGAATAATTTAAACACTATTAAACCCAGGTGTGAGATTAAGAAGGACAGATTCTGAGGCCTGTAAAGCTTAATTATTAGAAAAGGAGAGCTGGTAGGTTAGTACTTGTTAAGGAAGAGACGGTGAGAAGCAGCACGGTTAGCTGAATGATCTTCATGTACAGGTTAAGAGTAAAGAGTTCCACTGTCCAGTTACAACCTTTAAAACATCCAGTCAGCCATCACTTCCCCACACCTGGATGATTAAACTATAGCAATCACATTAATGAACATTGTCTGAAGAGCCATGAGGCTTAAAGGTAAAGTTGTAAAGCTGTTTCTGCCAGTCATCATCCTTCCTTTTTCACTTTTAGTATTTTCTCTACATTAACATAAAAATAATCCCTTTTTATTAAAAACAATCATATAGACACCTTCTATTCTTTTGTCCCCTTCTTATTCTCTTCGCTGCTCCCCTTACCTGCGGGTCAACTTGGAGGTGAGTTTGCTTAGTAAGTTGGTTGTAGCCCGGGTTCTGGCATGGGGCAGCGGGCTGGCATCATGGGATGGTGTGGGGGAAGCCGGGGGAGCATGGGTGGGAGGACGACGGTCTCTGATCTGCCCTCCATGGAAAGTGCTCCTCACTGTGGATCCCCTGGAGAGCCGTGAGGAGGGTGTGGAGGATGAGGATGAGGCCCCAGAGGCGCCGGCGATGCTGTGGGTGGAGGGGGAGGCAGGGGGCAGGCGGTGGGATAAGGTACTGGTGGGAGGAGAGGAGAAGAAGAGGAGGAGAAAAGCCATGAGTGGAGAGTTGTAATAAAGATCACTGCAGTTGGTGAAACTGGAATTAGACAGCATTGTTATAAGAATATTTTCCAAACATGTAGACAGACGTATCTTCAGTTCAATAGAATAAAAACAAGTTGTGTACTAGTGCAATTTCATCTGCAGTTTTTCTGCAGCAGGAAGGTTCATTTAGTCAACCCGACTCCAAATGAACTACAAGGACATGTCAGTGTAATGGCATGAGTCACTGATGTGCTCTTAATAGCTTTTAGAAAACACCGTTTATTAAAAGCCTTATAGTTTAAGGTGTGTTTTATGTAAATGCAAATTACCTTAAAGTAGATTAGACAACCTATACATTACTGTATTTCTGTATAATTCCATCTGATCAATATTTTATTAATATTGATTTTATTTTAAGTAACGCGTTTTGGTTTGTTTTATTTCCTTTGTTGAGCAGATAAATGTGTATGTGTGTAAAGAACTGTATTGTTTGAAGACCTCTCAAGTGCATTTAAGATTTTAAACACTGCTCATTCAACTTAGCTCATTGAAAATGTAACAGAGTGAGACATCAGAATAACCACCAGTTATTTTCTAATCTCTGAGAATCAACTCAAAATGCTCTCTCTCCCCATGGGGCGCCACTTGTTGTTCTATATGCTCCTTCATTTCCCTCACATTGAGTTCCCTTCCCACACACACACACACACACACACACACACACACACACACACACACACACACACACACACACACACACACACACACACACACACACACACACACACACACACACACACACACACACACCTCTCCACCCCTGACTATCTGGCTGTCTGGTGGCCTGAGGCAGCTTTTCATAACGCTCTAGATAACACCCACACACAGGGTTCAAGTGGGGAAGAACCATTAGATGGGTTAAGTTGAAGTGGAGCCATTGCAGAGCAAAACTGTTTAACATCAATGTGAACAAGCTGCCCACTGCAGCACACTGCAGGGGAATGGTGATAGGAGAGGACAAGGGAGGGGTTCCAAAGCTCGGGATGGTGATGAGAGGAAAAAAAGAAGAAATGAGGTTAAATTGGCGCAATGGAGCAGCAAAGAAAAGGGGAAAAACTAGAAATGTTCAACTCCTTTTCACACAGAGATGACTACTGAAATCATTCTTTCAAAATTATACTGGTTTAAGTATGATGCTTAAAAGTTCCATGTAGGCTATACATTATTACCCTGAATGGGAAAAACACGTCACTCGCTAAAATCTAAAATAATTACAGTTCAGTTAGATAAGCAACAACACCTCAGCAGGATATTGTGGCCACCGGACATCAACGTTAAATATCAATGACGTGCTTTCTTGTGCAAGATGTCGCTTATCTGCCTTTGTCTTCACCGATTAGTATTTGTGTGTACAATCTGTGTTTACTGCAAGGACCAGTATTTTATATAAAAAACACAGTCATGTACATGTTCTTTGTTCAGTATTTTGTCTGCAGTTTCACCACTGTAGTATACACAGCTGTGTATTTTTGCTAACTAAATGTGACTGTGTGTGTCCGTGCACGTGTTTATCCCATCAGCCACTGTGGCGTGGCATCACATTGACAAGCTCACAGAGGCAAGTGGAGGGTTATGCTGGCACACTGCCAGTCCTCGCTTCATCCTGCTGCTCCCTCCTGCTGCTGCTCCCGTTTCCCCATTTACTCTCTTTTTTCTTTCATCCCTCCCTCTTTTTACCTGCCACTCTTTTCTTTTCATGGCACCACCTGTTACATCACAAACTGGAGCTGCAACAGGGACCACAACCTCATTGTAATGTCTGTAATATCAAACCAAAACAGATTGAACCAGCCTCTTACAGACTGGTGAGCCAGCATTTCAGCCAGAGCACTGTTTTCCGTCTGGTATCTTATAAAGCATCACCGTTGGTAAACATGAGCAAATTTGTGCAGTTTACATCATTTAACAGGGTTTGTTTTTTTTTCCATAACACCTTTCCATACTTCAACATTTTGTTTCTTGGTGCACATTTTTAAAGATTTTTTAAATCGACTTAAAATCATTAATACATCTACTCATTCATGTCTGTCTTAAGACTTAAAAACTATTATCTATTCAACGCATCCTTGACCTGTCCTCAACCACAATCCCCATCTGTGCAGGAAAATGTAAGTGAAGGTCGGAAGACAGACAAAACCCTTCATGGCCTTCCCACGGAGAGGTGACGTTGCAGAGGCAGAGGAACAGAAAACAGGCCACAGAGAATGAAAATAAGAAAGTGACCAAAGGAAAAAAAGGGAGAGAGGAAACTGTGACGAGACAAAAAGTATTTATCACAACAAGAGACAGTTCATACCGGCTTCATAAACACACAGACAAACCGACTCACATACAGATCCTTTCTTAAAGAGACAAAGTGAGACAAACACCCTGGGCCACACACTCTCTAAACTGTACAAAAAAGACAAGCTGTACCAGTGGAACCAGTTTTTGTAGACCAACACATTATAATAAACTTTCACATTGTTTTTACTGTAGATATATTTTATGCACCGGGATAAAAAATGCAAGACACATTTAAGCTCAAACTGGGTCATTTATTTAATCTTGATCATCTGATGATCAGCTGCTTATGAAATTAAAAAATGGCACAAAGTCAAAAACAGACTCAAATTTGCTCATGGCTGTCAAAACAAGAAATGTTTAATCACAGTGAAGTGAATCCTGATCTTTTCCTCTGAAAACGTATAGCCAGGTAAAAAGTTAACGGAGAAAGACTCACATGCACACACCGATGCTGCACTCACCTGTTGTCCTTGCCATTTTGCAGCAGTGAATGTCTTTCAGTGTTGGATCGGTCTGTACACACATATGTGTTCCTTCGGGTCATGGCACTGGCAGGGACGTTATTCTGGAGAAAAAATCATATAAGTCACATCAATAAATAAATGACATCCTGAATATGTGTAAATGATTTGTTCAATCTTAATGTGGTGGATGACTGTGGTTTACAACTGAATGCATAGACGGCTCAAAACCTGGCAAAGATATTCCTTATGCATTACAATTTCTCTGGCACTTTTGAAAATAAAGCCTTGCTGCACAGACCTCAGATGGACATAGGTTCTGTCATTAAAGAGTTAATCTTAGGTTAATCTGATCGTTGTCCTCAACTCCTTCCACTCCCTCAGCTCTCTCTCTTTTCATTCTTATCTTATTGAACCAACACATTTTCCATATTGCCCCAGTTAGGCGAATCTAAAGTTTGTTATTCTTCTCAAACTATGTACAGGAAGTGATTCACTATTCTATTACTAGATAAGACCATTCCATAATTTGTGGAAGTCTCCATCAGTGCAACCTCAGTGTGCTCTAATCTGAGGAAATAGGATTGGGACAACTGTGAGCATTCTGCCACCTGTACCTGCTGAACATATATATCAGACTGGTTATACCCACTGATTGATCACACTCACAAAATCTCTTTTTGGCCTTACTGTGGTCGAGTTAACTTCCTTGCGACGGTCCGGTATCTCGGCCTTATTTGGGTTGTGAGCAGAGCTAACCATGGGACTGGAGGGGGTTGGGATGCTACGGGAGCCAACAGTATTGGTGCTCGGCTTGCGGATTGACAGCCGCTCCTCCTTAAGTCCTACTCCTTCCCCTACTCCACTGGGACTCCGCTTGGGGTGTGTTGACCCTGGAACTGCTGGACCACCTGAGAAATAAGTTATAGTTCTACGTTGAAGTAGATTTCACTTGCCAACACTCAAAAAACATTTCAGGATTAATCCAATAAACTGCACAAAACAAGCAAAACTCCACGATGTCACTGATCTCAGTATTTACAGAAGTCAGAGTGTCGTCTCTGGCGGTGGTAGGTGGAGGCACTGCGCTGTGCCTTGTGGCCAGAGGATGAAGAAGGTGCGCCAGAGGAGGAAGAGGAAGTGGAGTGTTTGCTGGTTCCATTGGTGATAGTACCGGGCCGGACCCGAGCTAGACTCAGACTGCTTCCAGACCGAGACTCACTGACTTCCGTCTGAGATACAGGCAAACAGAATATTCAAAATTACAATGAAGATGGAGACAGGTGATTTGTCGAAGGTGTACTAATGCCTCGCCCAGTGTCAGCTGGGATCAGCTCCAGCCCCCTGTGACCCTGGATGGCAGGAATATTTCATAGACAATGGATGGATGGAGACAGGTGTAAGTTGTTTAAAGCTTTCAGCGCAAAAACAGATGTGACTGAACTGTAGTGTTTCTTTATTCAATGATAACTTTTACTATTTGTTTGTCTCTGTGTAACTTATATAACTCACCAAAATACACAACATGGAAAAACAAGCAAAACCAGCTGAAACACTCACCCCATTCTTGCGTCCCAGCAGCAGGTATGTGGCCATGACATCGTTGTATTTCTGACTGACCAGGCAATCTCTGACCTCTTCTCTGGTGTAGCCCATCCCGACCATCACATCTGGAATGAGACAAATAAAATTAGAAAATTATTTATTGCACAATTTCCAGAGCAAAAGAATAGTGATGCAGGAGACACAGAGGTTGACCTTCAGTGTCACCATGACACTTCAACCTCAGTGCTCTGCCTGGTGTGAACCCTCAGTGCATCTGAACCTAAGACCTTCCAAGACCCTAGTGCCAGGACAACATGCCTGGAGGTCTGCTCTAGGTTAGCTTAAACACTTGAAAATTTAAGACATCCTACAAGACATTCACTGGAAAGGAAGCTTTAAATCATATACTACACCAGAACCTCAGCACAAGCCTTAAGAAATATTCACTGACAAAAGAAATATTCCCCCTAAGTGCATATTTCTGTTTACATCTACTGGAACCTGCCACATGAATCCTTTGATGGATTATTAACTAAGTATACTAGTGGTGAAAGGTGTGTGTTACTCACCAATGCGACTGGTATCGTTGAAGTCCTCCACAGGCTCCGCGTGGGGCTTCAGCTCGTCGCCCTCATGGCCAATGTTCATCCATTTATCTTTCATTATTTGCTGGTGAGAAGACAGAACAAGAGAGAGGCCTTCTAAAACATACAATAATAATGTAGTAAAGTGGAATTATACTTTGTTTCATGAAAGAAGACTGCATTATGCAAACCGACTGATCAAGCTGGTATGGTCATTTTGAACATGAAAGGCTTCCTTCTTACCTCCAGTGAGCAGCGCTTGGCAGGGTTGAGGACCAGGAAGCGGCGTAAGATTCCCTCACAGTCTGTAGACATGTAGAAGGGCACACGATATTTCCCCCTCAGAACACGCTCTCGCAGCTCCTACACACAACACACAACACACAAAGCACAACACACAACACACAACACACATGCATGCACCATGAGTTTCAACTACAGGGACACTGAATCAGGCTGTTAGTAAAATATATCTCTTGTGCATTTTGTGGTGCACAGCTGAGTGATTACAAAACATGGTACATTATGCGACAACTTCAATTCTGAAATTAACAGTAACTTCAAACTGATTAACAGCACTTTCTAATAAAGGTGGTGTGTAAGTGTAAGCACATTATGTATGTTGATTATCATGATATCAATTTTAAACATGTTGCCGAGCCCTGAAAGGAAACAAATAAAAACCAGTTTTCACTGAGGTGGAAATTTGACGGCTACAGCAAAAACTGAAAAGGCACAGGCAGGTGACTGCATCTAAACATAATAATAATTATTATTATCTGTATGGTTATTACTGTTCTTACCTAAAACAAGTTATAGTCTAAGAAAAGAAAAACAAACCGAGATAAGGCTTTGTTTATTTCACTTGTGTCCTTGCACCCAATTTTGTTTGTATTAGCCCTCAGTCATTTTTACCTTTAGGTTCTGTCCATCAAAGGGCAAGGACCCACTGACCAGTGTGTACAAGATGACACCCAGACTCCAGATGTCCACCTCTGGACCATCATACTTCTTCCCTTGGAACAGTTCTGGGGCGGCATAGGGAGGAGAGCCACAGAACGTGTCCAGTTTACTGCCCGCAGTGAACTCGTTACTGAAGCCAAAATCTGCTATTTTTATGTTGGAGTCGGCGTCTAGTAGCAGGTTCTCTGCCTGCAGGACACAATATGGTCAGAAAAGCAAACAGGTAGTTATAATAGTATATTGTTGTAATATAGCTTGGAGTAATTGTTTGTATATTTTTATGTGTTTTGTATATTTCATGTGTTTTCCATGTGTGTAGCAGTTGGTGTTTGACTGAAATGTTGCTGTTTGAAGATCATTTAAGTTGCTGTAATGTCGAAACATCAGCTATAAGATAAATGTTTTCATCAATAATGTGTAAAATGAATATATACAGTCAGACATTAACAGTTTTTGGTCATCTAAAGAAGGTTTATGGACCCTTTTCATTCTTTCTGTTAGCACTGTGTGATCACCTTCAAGTCTCTGTGAACAATGTTCTTCTGATGACAGTAGTGCACCGCTGAGACAATCTGAGAAGAGACAAAAAAAAGTTATGAAACAGGAGAAGATGATTTTGATGTAAATGGGAGGTAAACTTGCTCCATTCACAGAGTCAGGCCCTCTCTAACCATCAGCATAATGCAACAATATGACTCAAATGCTGCTCAATCACACCTACTAGCTGTTTTCTTTGGTCTGAATCAGAACGGAAAATGTTACTGTATTTCCCCTTTGGTCTGACTTAAGTTTGCAATGCCCAGTTACGAGCAATGCAGGGAATATAAAAATGAATTCCCTCAAAGCATAATGGATTTGATTTATTTGTCCTGTTCTCAGACTTTATTTTATTTGTCTCTGACCTTACACACAAAGATTTTGTTTCCGTTGATTTAACCTGACAAAATTAGACTCTTACCCAGGCTACTAGTCTGGCTCACAGTGCAGCTGAACAGGGACAATCAGGATCACATGGGGGTGTTACTGACCTGTCTGAATTTGGCTCTTGCCTCTTTCTCCTTCATTCTGCCGTGAGCCACGAGGTAGTCGAACACTTCGCCTGGAAGGAAGACAGATTATGAAGACGAACTGTAATTCATCAAAGTAGTTCTGTGAAGAATTACATGCTTCCCTTCCAAATATATAAGCATATAACAACTAGGCTGCTCATCTTAACAGATCTGATGCGTGTTCTTTCAGTATACACCAAAGCACAGCATGATGTCTCTGCTGTCAAATGCCCATTTCCAGAACATTTAACTCCCTCCAGCACTAACACATTGCAATAGATATTTAGGCATTTTGCATCTGTAGATTCCTGTGAAAAGTCATTCTGTAGCATGGCAACAAGGCCTATCATCCAGCCAGAGTCATAAAGAAGTATTTTCAGTGACAAGATGAATGAGGAGTCCTGAAACAGATTGTGTGGCTCCCACAGAGACCTGATCTTGATATTATGGAGTCAGACTGGGATTACATGAAGAGTAGAAGACACTGAGACAGCCTAAATCCACAGAAAATCTGTCAAATGCTTTAATATGCTACGAATATTTAGTCCCTTAATATGTGGTGATATGTGTGTGTGTGTGTGTGTGTGTGTGTGTATGCACCCAACATTTAACCCTAGAGGCCGTAACAGTCAGACAGATCGAGGTTGAGCTGATCTGTTGCCTCCTTATTAGGTATTGCAAGTAAGAGACACACACCTTCCTCTTTGACAAAGCATATAGTTAGGGCTGGCTTCAGGCAACCCTGAACCATCCCTTAGTTAGTTATGCTGCTATAAGCCTAGACTGCCCGAGGACCATCGGTGCACTGAGCTCCCCCCCCCCCCCCCCCCCCCTTCTCTCCCACCTCATGTATATTCCACCATTGAATGTTACTAACCTTGTGCTCTCTCTCTCCCCTAGTTTGTGCTCTTTCCCTCCCTCTCTCTCTCTCTCTCTCTCTCTCTGTACCTTCTGCAGGTGTCCCTGGTCCTGGAGCTGTTTATCGCTGATGTGCAGTTACTGGCCCCACCAACTTGCAGTGTCTATTTGTTGTTTATTTTTGCTGTTCTTTTCTCTCTGCTCTATCCACTCACCCCAACCGGTCGAGGCAGATGGCCGCCCAAACTGAGCCCGGTTCTGCTGGAGGTTTTTTTCTTCCGTTAAAGGGAGTTTTTTCCTCTCCACTGTCGCCAAGTGCTGCTCATAAGGGAATTGTTGGGTTTTTAGTTTTAGTTTTTGTAAAGTGCCTTGAAATGATTTGTATTGTGATTTGGCGCTATACAAATAAAATTGAATTGAATTGAATTGAACAACATACAGAGCAGCAGAGAGAGATTAGGGGATCATGAGGAGAGTGGAAAGGAAAACAGAGAAGTCACAAAAAATAGAAAGTGCATGGGAAAGCAATTTGACTCTGCCTTTTTCAAAGAGGCAGAACTGAGCTCTCATTAAGGAAAAGTGAGACAGAAGTAATGAACTCCATAGCTTTACTCTAAATAAATGAATTCATTAGTTGAACTGTATAGTTCAGCCAAGATAATGAATCTACCTGGCACCATTCAGTACTTGGCATTGATGATGAGTGAGGTAGGGATGTCACTCACCTCCACTGGCGTACTCCATAATCAGGTAAAGAGTCTTGTCTGTCTCAATCACCTCAAACAGCTGCACTGTAACACACATAGGAAGAGATGTTAGCACAAAGGCCAGCAGGGAAACACAGACAGACACAGACACAGACACAGACACAGACACAGACACAGACACAGACACAGACACAGACACAGGATAATTCTTTGGACTGTAACTCACCTATGTTGGGATGGTTGAGACTTTTCATGATGCGTACCTCTCGAACCAACTGTAAAAATATTGAAGAAGAGAGTGAATTGTCAGACTCCAGGTCTACACAGAAGATTTTACAGAGAAGCTGCTTCACATTTAGAAAAGTACAATATAAAAAGTCAAAGGTAAAAGAAAAATAACAAGCTAATTTGCTGTTTGGTTTGAACTGAAAAGTTACTTTATTACTTTACGATGTGTATCCAACTTCAGCAATATGGACAAAAAAGAAAAGGACTGGATATGCACAATTATTGCAGCCTGTCATCAGTATATTCAATCAAATCAAATAGCTAAACCTGTTTCCTCTTTCAAAGCCAGAACAAAATCTTATAATGAGAACAACTGCATAAATAAAACTAGGTTGTATAGACACCTTCCCTATCATCCATCCTATCCCTCCACATACACACACATTCTCCCTCACACTCATCTTTCCGACCACCTCCAGACTGAGGGCCACCCGAGGGAGTGTCTGAGTGGTGCTAGGCTGACAGCAGGGGCCTCCTCCCCTGGGTGCGCTCTCCCTCTGCCACCCCCACCTCATCTATCACTGAGCTCTAGACTGCTGCCTCATTCTGCTCCTCTGATGCTGACTCTCTTTCTAATTTGTCTGTGAACTCAACTTTAAAAGATTACACAGGGAAAGCACCGCGACTTGAGCATGCTGTCATCAGGTCTTTCAGAGGTTTAATACCAGAATAAACGTGTCAGTTCACCACAGAAATGAATACAAATCTGAGAATTCACAAGCAAAATCTCAAGTCAGTTTGCAGATGACCTTTGATATTGGGTTCAAAGATAACATACTAATTAAAAGGTTTGGGTTTTAGTTGATTTACTGCATGTTTTTAAGGCTCTGCACAGAAGGTCAGCGGAGTACGCAACAAAAGTAACCAATCCATTTATCCACCATCAGTTGTTTTGATGTGATTATTGGTGATTTTATTAGTGAGACTTTCAGAACCAGAAGGGGAACTATGACTTAAGTGGATAAAGACAAAAAACAAAGGAGGGAACGACAAGACCACTGAGAAAGTATGAACACATGAAATAAACACAGTGTGATGTAAAAATAACATAAATTGGTGTTTGGTTGCAGTGTTGGTGTCATCCTTGCTCTGTAAACTGCTGCGGCAAACTTGCTTTAATAAGAATAAATTGCACGAGAAGTGAAAGCACAGAAAAAATAAGGGGCTGAGAGGAGAGTCAGCAAAAAGAGCAAGAATACAAAAGCAGGAATGCACTGATGGCTCCATTCTTGTTGCTGCCCGGGGAAACACACTCCCTCGTTACCATGCTCTGTCGCTGTTAGTGTAATATAAAAGCCAGTTCCCATCTTTCATGTCTTATGGTTACATTTCAATACTGGTAGACCACAGTCACATCTCAGTATTCTTCTGCAGCTGAGTGGCAAGCATTACCTTTTCCAAAGTAAAGACTTTCTTTTTGGTTTGGCTTTAGTGATTTCACACTGATTAGTGGGTTAAGAGGAACTAACATACTGTGTTTATAATTTGAAAAATCTGATTGATTTATGGCCTTAAATCAGTGGTCATTAGAAAAACTGACCCAAAAATAAACTATAAACAATAAACTTACAAACAAAAATGTGAGCAAACTGGTGTGTTTTCCACTGTATTATATACCTATAAGCACCATGTCAAAACAAAATCTAACTTTCTTTGGTTCAAGGAAATGCTTTATTTGAGTGAAGTAACAACAGATCAACAATGACGCAACCTCAGAGTCGCCCCAAGCAATGTGTGTATGTCCGTGTGTGTGTGTTTTCACAGATCACAGATTCCTGGTATGTAATTAACCCTGAGAAAAAAGACCAGTTTAGTTCACCTACGTAGACAGATCCTAACAAAACACTGACCTAGCCACAGTGTACAGACAGTTTCTTATCTTGGTGCAAGATAAAAAACCTGACTACCACTAAAAACATCCAAATGACAAGAACTGGGATATACTATTTATTTGTAAGTGTTTAATTATTATGTAATAGCCAGTTTTGATTCTCAGGAAAAGCTGAAAAAAAAACTCTCTGGTGTAAGACCTGCCACTTATTTTGCCTGTATGATGCATTATATATATTTGGACTGTTAAAAACAGATTAATCAAGGCATTTAGAGACCCTGCCGTGGGCTGTGGACTTAAAAAATGCAAATAATTATCACTTGCATCCATAAACTGATTTCAGTTAATGTTTTGGAAACAAACTCCTCAAAGGAAAAGGCAGATGTGCACAGCTGCAGCCATTTGGTATCTTGTCTGTTATTTTTAAAACCCTGATGTGAATTCATGAGAAGAAGAGCGTTGTTGTGTTGGACAAACACTTACACATAACAACCACCGGGAACATTTTCTGGCTGGTAATTTATTAAACACATTAGTTTCTCTTCTCCTCCGTCAGGTTTTTTTAAATTTTTTAATTTTTTTTTTTTACAAAGTGCTTTAAAAATAGGAAGCTGCCTTGACATAAAAACGCATACACAAGTCCACTGGGAATGTGTGTAATTGAATTAAGTGCATTGTGCATCAGCTGTTCATCTGCTTTAAGAAGAATTATCGGCTAAGCCTCTCCTCCCTCACCTCTTTCTTTCTCTTGCCCTCTCACCTCTTCTCTCCCACACTCATTCATCTCTTTCTCATGTTTTCTCTCTCTCACTTTTTCCACCTACTTGGTCCACTAACCGAGAAATCTGTGACTACTGCGATATGAAAGTATAACACACACAAACTGGGTACTTGAACCACAAACCACAGCAGCTGGCCAGGAAACTGCTGAGTCACTGCTATTGATCAACAGTCCAATCAATTTAATGCTCTTACTGCTGTAAAGTTCGTGTCATACTTTTAATGCATTCAGAGCCTTTGGTAGACAAACACAAATCATCTCCTGTATAATAAAAAATGGAACATTTTTAAATGCAGGATTTGTCTAGAAAACCAACGTCACTTTGTGGCATTTCGTTTTTCACCATCAAATCACTTTCTGGTTCTCTCCTGTGGTGTTGGTTCAGTGTCACCCTTGCCATGCCAAGCCAGGTACTAATCCCTGGGCCTGATTTTTCTGCTCCACAAAGGTGGAGTGGGACGTAATGGACCACCAAGACCACCAAGCTGCAGGCACATACACAAGGTCTACAGACACCCAGCTGGTGTACTTTGTCATCCTCGTATCACTAAATATCCTAGAAAACACTGTGTCGTGATATCTGAATGATGTTTTTTCCAGCATCCTTTATTTTTTTCTTCCTGTCCTCTTATCTCTTCCTTCCTCTCTTCCCTTCTTTTAGGCAGCAATTATCAACTCCTGAGTTTTTAGTCCTCTCTCTCTCTCCACACCATTAAACAACTAAGTCACAGCTCTCAATGGTTTTCTACAGGGATTTAAACAAACGTAATGACCGACTGACAGCAGTGCTCAAGGGTTTGATCATGTGCCTACCAGTCTGTCGACCTTTGACCTGTTTATCCAGGACATGTATCTGGGCTGTTCCTCCTCTTTGCACGCACACACACAAACAGAGAGAAGCATGAAGAAAACAAAGATGTTGAAACTGAGAAATGAGGAACTGATGCTGATGCCGGTATAATTAAATGACCAGCCCCTTCAGATCTCTTCTACATGACAAAGTGTAGCACACCACTTTACACAATACAAAACACACTTCCTCTTATCAGCTGCAGCCAACCATGAGACCAGAGAAATTCTGAGAAACAAGGAGGAGAGTGAGAGACAGACTGAATGGTCGACTGAGAGGGACGAACGAACACACAGGCCTCTCTCTCTACTCCCACACTACAGTACCTCTTGTGAATAACCCTCTGTTTGTGTGTATGTGGCTGCGTGAGTGTCTGTAAACTCTGAATGAGACAGTCCTCCTCTCAGTGCATCATCGAGCAATATACATGATGGTAAGTCCTTCTGATAAAAACATTCCTGACATGGTGCCCTTGAGCAAGGTACAGCTCATTTCAACGAAACACGGGAGGTAATTCTTTGTGCGTTATGGTAGAAAGGTTACTATAGCTGCTAACTGTTGTTCCACTATGAATAAACAGGTCATGCTAAACTGGTAGCCTGGACTTCCCAAGAAAACCATAATAATTGAGACTGGTAAGTTTGGTCTGTTACATGGGTCTAATGGTGGGAGAGACTGTGGAAGCTGAAGACAACAGTAATATAAAAGGTTTATATATGTTTTTTTTATTTTTTATTTGCCAGTAATTCTGGAAAACAATTTCTGCTCAACTTGATAGTCATAAAATGCACTAAAGAGTAACAGCATCTAAAAATAAATGCATGGCAGTATTCCTCTTTTCAGCACCCTCCTAATGTCACCAAGAAAACCAAAAGTTGTAAACACGATACTGTGTCTTAAACTAAAGCATGAAAGGGAGTGATAATGTGCCAGTGGTGCTATTGACAGGTAAACTCTAACAGTGAATTACAAATCTGCTCGTATGTCAAAACACAAAAGAACACTTTAGTTAGAACACATTTAATATTTAAGAAACCCAAGCAACAATTTCTAATAGAATAAAGTCTCAAAACTGCCTTTGACCAATTATATCTTGAGCATTAAGCAACGGACAGGTCCAACTTTTATGTTTATCATCACAGAGATTTAATAATAAGCCCACTGAGCATAAATGAACAGCTTGAGAGTAAAATAATTTTTCTGGTTAATATCTCATCACAAAATCTAGCCAGCCAAACGCTTGAGCAATATGAAAAATGGAATAGATAAGGAAACCTTCTACTTCTGCCATTCACACATCCAAGACGGAGGTTTGGAGACACTAATGAGCAACATGACTCAAGGACTCTGCTAATTTGCTTGTTGCTGGTGATGATTTGAATAGACTTTTGACCCCGTTTGTCCTTTTGTTGCTGGAGCACTGCCCTACATTGCTCCTAAAAAATGCTTAATGAACATCTCCTACCAATCCCTTCATTCCCTTAATGTACAGCAGTAACTGAAGATGCTATCAAGAGTAATAACAAAAAAGATATTTGTGTTGTTGAAAGGAGCTGAGTCAGTGCAGGAGTTTAATTCTGGCCTCATTTTGCTGGCAGTTTGACCCATTTCATAAGAAGCCTGACTCAGCTTGATTAAATAAGGAAAATTAAATATAGTGTTATAGATGTTGGCTAAACATGGTGCAGTAAGAAGAGACAAGGTATGACATGTCTCTTCCTCTACTGATCTTTTCCTCTTACTTCAAAGATTTCAAAGATGTGGGAAAACCTGCTCTCAGTCTGTCCACCCTCTCTTCCCTTTATTGTCTAATTGTTCCCTTTACACTGTGGCACAATAAAAACAACACATACAGCAGTCACAATATAATTATGTTCCGACGCCCACACACAGACTGTATGCTGCATACAGCAGCAATGCAGATAATGGTGTTACACGTGGATACAAAGGAAGAGCAGAGACCGTGTCAGGCTGTGACACGTGTGTGTGTGTGTGTCATTGACCACACACACACACTCACACACATATACACACTCTGTCTGTCCTCTTCTGTTCTGCTCTGTATCTTGTCTTTCTTAGAGTCCCTGATCCTGTACCCTCATCACCCTCCTTTTACTTAGCTGCCCCTTTTGCTTGCCTGTCTGGAACTGGGCTCCTGGCTGAGGGAGGCTGGGAGAGGGACAAAACACACTCCAGAGCAGTAGGCCCTGGCCCAGACACTGTCCTGCATGCACACACATATATTTGACTTTTGCACAAATAAACAGCATCAAATGACTGCCTACCAAATTCTCCTGATCTTAAAGTAACATCAGGCTTTTTATGGTGTCCTGCACAACCTGGTACAGATTCCTGAATTTCCCACTGGAGATTAATAGCATTTATCTTATCTCATTATCCAACAACACTCAAAAAGTGCACAGATTAATTTTTCCATCAAAATCATCTCTAGAACTGCCTTTCACCTGAGCAACATTTCCAAAATTAGGACCATCCTGTCTCAAAATGATGCAGAAAAACTAGTCCATGCATTTGTTACCTCAAGGATAGATTACTGTAACTCATTACTATCTGGATGTCCCAGTATCTACATTAAAAGCCTCCAGTTAATCCAGAATGCTGCAGCCAGAGTCCTGACAGGAACTAGCAAGAGAGATCATATTTCTCCTATATTAGCTTCTCTTTATTGGCTCCCTGTAAAATATAGAATAGAATTTAAAATCCTTCTTCTCACATACAAATCCCTTCATAATCAAGCTCCTTCATACCTTAAAGACCTCATAGTACCATATTATCCCAATAGACCACTTCGCTCTCAGAGTGCAGGTCTACTTGTGGTTCCCAGAGTTTCCAAAAACAGACTGGGAGGCAGAGCCTTTAGCTATCAAGCTCCTCTCCTGTGGAACCAGCTCCCAGCCTGGGTTCAGGAGGCAGACACTCTCTGTACTTTTAAGGCTAGACTTAAAACCTTCCTCTTTGACAAAGCGTATAGTTAGGACTGGCTTCAGGTAACCCTGAACCATCCCTTAGTTATGCTGCTATAGGCCTAGACTGCCCGGGACCATCAGTGCACTGAGCTCCCCTACCCTAACCCCCCCCTTCCCTTCCCCTCCCCTCCTCTCCTCCCCCCTCACATGTATATTCCACCATTGAATGTCACTAACCTTGTGCTCTCTCTCTCCCCTAGTTTGTGCTCTCTCCCTCTCTCTCTCTCTCTCTCTCTCTCTCTCTGTACCTTCTGCAGGTGTCCCTGGTCCTGGTCCTGTATATCGCTGATGTGCAGTTACTGGTCCCACCAACCTGCAGTGTCTATTTGTTGTTTATTGTTGCTGTTCTTTTCTCTCTCCTCTATCCACTCACCCCAATCAGTCGAGGCAGATGGCCGCCCAAACTGAGCCTGGTTCTGCTGGAGGTTTTTTCCTCAGTTAAAGGGAGTTTTTCCTCTCCACTGTCACCAAGTGCTGCTCATAAGGGAATTGTTGGGTTTTCTTTGTTTTTGTAAAGTGCCTTGAGATGATTTGTATACTGATTTGGCGCTATACAAATAAAACTGAATTGAATTATTATTTCAAAACATCTAAATTTGCATTTAAGACTATAATTGTTTTCTTCACCTTACCATATAAATGGTTTCCAGCATAAGTAATATAGTTGATCTGTATTTGCTTTGTTTGTCGTGTTATTTCAAGGTCAGATGCATCAGAAAACCTATTGCACTGCAGCAGAACAGCACCTGAGTGAAGCAGTGAGTTTGCACAAGTACTGGCTCTTCTCTAGAAACTCAAAATTCAGTCTCTACATCCATTAAAGTGTTTTAAGACGCACACTCCGGTGCTCCAAATGGCAGCGACTACAGATGTGATTACAGTAGCACTGCTACTGCAACATAACGCCTGGGGAGCAAGGAGAGAAAAATGGAACACAGAGCTAGAGCAAAAAGCACAAAATAAAGAGTTGATGAAGAGGAAATAAAAAGTGCAAAGAGAGATGTAGGAAGAGTGAGAAATGGGGCATAAAACTACAGTTCAGAGAAGAATTAGAGAGAATACAGTCTGAGGCATAACTGTGGAGAGCAGGATGGAGAGGAAGGAGAGCTTCTGTGCAGAAAATCAGAGCTGATAGGAGCTACTGTGTGTTTCTATTTCAACTGTGAATGCTACCTCTTTTTAATATTAATGCAGTAAAAATGAAAATGCTAATTATATACATTTCTATTAGATACACTAAGCACAAAAGTCAATGTGCCATGAAAGACAAAGGACCTTTTAATGTTGTTCAAAACTCTTCAGAGTTAGCTAATGCACATTTCACGTTTCATCCAAAGCTGAAGACACAGACACATATATTGACAGCAGGTACATGGCCTGCTGGTCCAGTAGTTTGAAGACATTTAATCTGCATAAACATTTAGATTTTTTTGCTTTCAGAAAAACGTTCAAAAAATAGCTTTGAGTGACCATCCATTCATTATCTATACCCGCTTAATCCTAATCAGGGTCCCAGGGATCTGCTGGAGCCTATCCCAGCTCTCTTTGGGTGAAAGGCAGGGGTACACCCTGGACAGGTCACCAGTCCATCACAGTAATTAAAAGATGTAATAAACTATTTCTTCACATGCATTCAACTATACTTATAAGAGAGGAGCAGTGAGAGAGACAGACAGTATGTGACAGACGGACATAGAAAGGGACCCTGTATCACCTGGCTACACATGTAATCCCCTACACTAACTATAATAATGCTGACAGGACAGAATGCAGCACTGACACAGCTGTACTCTGCAGCAAAGGACCAGCAGCACACCCCAAACAGCATATATACACATAAACAGAGGTCTCTATCAGTTACTACCCAAAAAAAAAAAAGCATATTTATGGCAAGATTTAAGTCTGTTTGTCAGTAAACACACATAATCTGCCTTAAAATGTGTTAACAGCAAAAATAAAAATAAAAAGTTTAGATTTGTAATATAAGGTTCTTCATAGTGATCAGTCTAAGTCATGTGATTAGTCAGATGTTGGAAATTTACTAGGCAGGTGCAGTACTGCAGATTCTGTTTATACTTAAACACCTTTTGGGGCTTTTTATTCAGTTCTGTTATGTCTACCAAGTTCAGGGTTGGGTTTTAGTAGCACTTTGTTTGCTCCGACACCACAGTGAACTAAAACTGTTCTTGTTCTGTATAATTATGCTTTAAAATAGTTGTATTAAGGTTAGAAATTGTTTAAATGTCACGTTCCAGCCGTTATCTGTTATTTGCACCAGAACAAAGTTTAAGTGCAGTGACAAAAACACAGAAGCTGTTTAAAAGACGTAGGACCGGATCATAATGAATATTGGATGTTACTATGTGAAAGTTCCTGAGACATAAACATGGATTCTTTTGAAGGGACTGGAGGGTCAACTCAGGAACTTTCACATATTAACATCCATCCATCCATATTAACATCCAGTCCCTTGACTAGACAACTGTAAAGCTGGATTAGAAAGAGAAGAGCAGAATGTGAGAAACAAAACGTTTTGTCATCTTTATTAAAAAGATATATATCGTGATAACAGGCTATGTTAATAGTCTGAATGATAAACCTGTAGTCCTGGGCAGTATCTAGGCCAGGTGGGCCAACTATCACACAGAGACAGACAACATCAATAACACAACTCTGGTTAATCAATAGAGTCGAGACCCAGCTGGGACTGGTTAGCTAAGCAGCTGAGTATTTATCAGTACACTAAGGGTGTGTGGTGCAGTTTCAGCCTATTTGATGTGGGTGTACTTGTTGCAGTGAACATGCTGATAAAGAAACGCTGAACAAAGACTGACTTGTGTGAAGTGTGAGACGTACGTGTACAACACAAACTACACATGACTAAAACTACCTAAGTGACAAAGAGCAAAGACAACATGAAAAAATTCTAAAAAACTACTACAGTAAAAGCCTTCAAAGGTCCTGATTTTAATAAAAAAATGAACAGCTGTTTTGATAATGGACAAGAAAATGCTAAATATTCATTGGCTTATCTGCATATCTTTGTTTTATATGACTATAAACTCAGCTGGACAGTATGACAAGGGAATCAGTGAAGATGAAGATGAGATTTGATGAAGATACATAAGATCTGATGATGCACTATATTAGGTCTAGTCACTAAATGAAGATCAGGAAATGAGGCTAAAAGCTCTGATGCTAAGTAAGTGAACTGCTGTGGTTTATATACTGACCTCAAATATTATTCCTGAAGGCCATGAATGAACATCTATAGTCATAGGTGATCAATCAATAATGTTTCATGTTCAGTCAGAGATGCTGTGACACTGAAGCTACGACAATATGCTCAGGTAGGAGATAATCTGTTAATCTGTAATAATAGCATTAAGAAAAAACAACACCAAAAAAGCACCACAAGGTCTTCCATGTGAAGAAATATGAAGGTTTTATTACAGGCTGCATGGCCACCAGTATTTCAATAGAGGTGAATATTACACCAGCAAAGCCAGATGAGAAAACATTGAACTTTAACTGGAAAGGGCACGCAGGCAGGAGGTTACCTTGTTCACTCAGTTTTGTTTCATTAGATCGCTCTCAATAAACACATGCATCACACATAACCCACATACAGACACAAGAGAGCTTAATCTCATTAGGCTCATGAATGCTTTGCATGTATTTAATATGTAACTGTAGATGTCACTAGACAGATGCACAGTGACGTACATTACTCTAACCCATTAACCTAGTTTGGTGCCGTGGCTGAGTGGATAAGTGATGGTTACAGTATACTGACTCTTAGTGCTGCACCAGACTCTTGGACTGTCTGTATGAAGCTATATCAAGTTTACAAAAGATTTAAATCATCCCTCAAACTGAACAGACAAGCTCTTTATTAAACAGTAGTGCAAAAAGCTGAAGTTGAACAGAGACACTTCCACTGCACTGACTTCTGCACAATCAACACTTTTGTTTCAAAACTTAACAAATCCTCTGTGAACTGAACTGTGCCGTATTTTCTGAACCTGCACCCACTAACAGTTTCCATAGCTCTAAGTTTCAGATACAGTAGCAACCAACATGACAAAGTTCACACATCTGCATCTAACCTGAGTTAGAACCTAAAACAACACATGTAGATGTTGTCACTGTGCACAGTGACACATGCAAAGTGAAACCAGAATGAATCCCTGAAGTAAGAGGACAGGGGGTCATATTCACACAGATCATACAGAGTTTAAATAACTTGGGTAGTAAGGATGAGACAGAGTGTAAAACAGAAGAAAATATGATACCTAATCTTACTTTTATAAAATGTGAACAAAACAGCAGGAAGTTTATTTATGCTTAAAGAAAATCAGGGGACTGACTTATGAGTTTGATGCACCTCAGCTGAAAAAGGATGTTATAGGACCACTCACCTTCTGGAGGCTGGTAGGGTTGAGCTGTGTTTTATCGATGATCTTTATTGCAACCTGGGAGGAAACAACAGAAAAAGAAACTGACAAAAACAATCTAAAAGATTGCTTATTTGTCGCAACAAATACTTTCTGGCAACAAATAAATAGTAACAAGTTTAAAAAAGGTAGCATTTATTCCAGTGCTGATACATGGGCACTACAAAGGATTAGTGTTTCAATTCATGAGCTGATAAATCAAATATTAGATGCCAAGGTGATTTCCTCATGTTTCATGTTGTCTAACAGTCTAAATCTAAAACATAATCATAAAATAATTAAAAACAAATAGCAGCAAATCTTCTGAACTGTGGAGTTGAAATTTAAAACAGACTTTAAATGACTCATTTATCAAAATCAATAGTCATTCCAGCTCTAGACGTCTTTCTTATGAAACACTGCGGTTTCCAAACTGCACAGGGCTGTCTCTTTTTCAGGGTGGTAGCTGTGGAGCTGAGTCATACAATTCATGCATTAAAATAAAACGCATTTTTAACATTAGCAGTGTTTTGGAGCATGTAAAGAACATAAAAGCTGAAATCCACTAAACCATCTAACTAGGCTTCAAAAGAGGCTTAAAAACATGTGCTGACCTGGTCAGACTGTGTCCAACAGTACCAGTATAATGACTGTCTTCTGATTTATGGGTCTGGAACTCAACAGCTCTCACATGATCGAGTTTCTGGCTTAAACATGCAGTTTATGCTCAGTGTAATGGAGTTATGGAGTCAACTATTGTAGGTCAGGGTTTTATGAGAAGAAAGACTAACGTGTATTTAAACACACATACTACCACACAAATTTTAAACATGACTCTTCAAGGGTTTAAGGCCTTGACTGTGCGGTGAGATGAAAACTCATAGAAAAAGCTCACAGAAGGTGCACTGAACTCCATCAGTGGGCTGGGTTCACTTCTGTTCTGACTCCCAGTCTCTGATGTGTACTCAGGAGTCTGCTTCAACTCGTCAGCTCTTTTCCTTCAGCCTCATCATTGCCAACATGCGTGGCTTACTGACACATGCCTCCAGTCATGCAGTTCTGCAGTACACTCTCTCCTAACTTCCTGTTCTTTTAAACTCACCTCTCTGCCGGTCAATATGTGTCTTGCCAGTTTGACCTTGGCAAAGTTGCCCTTTCCGATGGTTTTGAGCAGCCGATAGTTTCCGATGTGCGGCTGCTCGTCTGAACACAAAGCGATGGAGTTACGACATCGGGCACCGAGTGAGCGGCTTGACCAGCCAGTACCCTTCTCCGAGCGGCTGGCAGACAGGGAGGCATGCTGAGGAGAGAGTGAGCAAGAGAGAGGAACTGTCAGTGTGACCAAACACTGTGCATGTCATTTTGAACTACGGAGCACTGCTGTGGCCATTCATACTGTAAATGTATTATTAAGTTAAATTAAGGTTATTCTGAAACAAAGCTGGATTGTATGAACTGTTACTATTATGCTTGGAAAGCTGACTGCTCAAAAAATATCAATAGACAAACACATCTGCATCTGTTTTTTGATAATAGTCAAGCAATGACTGAATTTCATTTAAAAATCCCTGATTGTCAGACAAAAGACATTTGGGAAACAGGCCTTGGTCTCAATGGATTAACTGAAAATAATCAACAGGTTACTGACAAAGGTTAACATATTTATACAGGGTGGGGCTGTACGGTCACCGCTGTTCAACATGTGTTGCTGTGGATGGACATGAGGTGACAACAGATAATTCACACTGCTGTGCCTAATATTTATCATCTCCCAGCCCCTAACTGCTCAATGTACAACAACAGAATAGACTTATGTCCTTAAACTTACATATTTCAACACTCAGCTATACTAAGACAGTAATTTCTCACTTTTTTTTAACTTTTGAATTTTTCCATAAATATCTATAAACTAAGTTACAGTCTGACCATATATGAACCTTTAAGGTCAAGCTAAGTCTGACATGTTGCAACAAAAACATCAAATCCTAATCCGAACAGAAATTTGAAACAGAAACGATTTGCTTTGTATCTGTAGTAGTTGATGACATGAGGAAAAGAGAAACTCTACAGAAGAGGAAGCATCAGAGGCTCACAGTCGTACTTCAGGCCTCACCATCACGAACACAAGCACAAACATTTCCAAAAGAGTGTGAATGCGATCACTTTAAATGTCTCTTTTTAAGTGTTTTTCCATCTTCCACTGCCTTTCAGAAACTAAAACAGAGAAATGACAGCGCTGTGGCAGTTTGTGGTATTTAGGGAAGTACATGAGTGATAAGAGTCGTGTCAGTCATCACCTCGCATCGCTGCACCAGGCGAGAATCAGCCTTCCTCAATAAGGAGACTAATGAAAGCTTACGATATGTTGCACTATTTTAAACAACTCACAGCATTTTACAAGTAGAATTCATGCATGTATTTCATGAGACCTTTTCAAAACAAGACAGACAGAAGTAAAAACACTGCATTACTGCAAACAGAAGACAGTATACTGCTCTCAGAGGAACTCATGACAAGCCCTCAGCACAAGCAACTCTGTTTCTACAGTATGAGAACCACACACACACACACACACACACACAGATCAGAAGGTTGATAAAACCACATCACCTTGAAATGCAGATGATGTGGTGAACTTAGTGGTGAAATCACAAGATCAGAGGATTTTCTAGCACACATGGGAATGTGCATTGGCCTTCAGATCTTTAGGACCAGTATTAGTGACATATCACAGTCATTAATGCTCAAAGGCAGTTTTTAGAGGCAACAGATTTACACTCCAACACACGTGCGCGCGCACACGCACGCACGCACACACACACACACACACACCCACACACACCCACACCCACACCCACACCCACACCCACACACACACACACACACACACACACACACACCAGGTAAAGGAGACACCTGATGATGCAACAACCTGTCTCTTCCTTGGTGGAAACCTTTCTTTAATCAGACCTCCATGTACTTTATCCCTCCACCTGTTCAAATATGTTCTCCTCCCTCCCATACAGTCATTCATTCGCCAAGGAGACATCTATTTGGTTGTCAGCACCATCAGTGTCCTGGCTGCTTTCCCAGCATGCTTTAAGACTCAAGAGGGATGAATCACTCTTTTCCTTTATCTTTCTTCATATTCCCTCACCCTTTTTTTCAGCCTTCATTCTTAAATCTTTCTCTAGCTGAAGGTCTATTTCTTGTCCCATACAAAATTGGACAGAAAGTCAGAAAAGTGCTATTATTTGGAAAGAGAAGAAAAAGGGAAGGGTCTACCTCACTCACTATGCATGCATATATTAACAGCACAGTTGAAACTAACTCATCTACCACTGAGGGTAAAATCTTGGTGACGACAAAGCTGAAGCTGAAAAACTCCAGTGCAGCAGTGAGACGATGAGGTAACTACTGAAGCAGCATTCAATAGGTTTGGAAGGAAACGCTCAATTAAAAGTCAAGTTCTCCATTAGGTCGAAGTGATTACATAAGCGTGATGAGACCCTGACCATCCACCACAATCTGTTCATTTTCCAATTTATTCAGCCACCTTTACTTTCACTCCCTCTTCACCCCTCCCCCAGTTATTCTCCTGTGGCTCAACCCATCCCCCAGTTTTCCTCCTGTCCCACTGCTCTCCTCTCCATGCATGGACCCGCCTTCTCTTTTGTCTCGCACCAATATCTTCATTTTCAGCAACCTCACATCAATTTGAGCTTCATGCCGCCTTGCATCACCCCTCCTCCCATCTCCCTTCCCCCAGTCCCACACAGTCTTTCCGAGGAAAGCACTCCATCGACGCACCCACTCCTTCTGATTACCACACACTTTGATTCAAGAGTACGCCTCTGTGTGAGTGTGTACGTGTGGGGCTGCTGAGGTGTCATGGGGTCTCTGCTACCAGCAGACTGTGGTACACAGGGGTATTTGGGTGGGTAGTGGGGCTATGAAAGCCCCCCCCCCCCACCATTATATACGTAGGAAGACGTCTGGTATAGAAGATGGATGTAGTACTGGGTGTTGTGGGCTTTAACTATGTAATTTGCACATTCAGCAAACAAGCTGCACCCTGTCCCTGCCAACTGAAAGAAATCCAATTCTCTGTGCAATGCCCTGCATCTCACAACCTGCTGTGCTGTGCTAAACTCTGCTTTGGGTCAGCTGCTACTGAAGCTCATGGGGAAAAGGGGAGAGTTGTGCATGAGGCTAAAGGCTCTATAATAACCCTAGTGTTGAATTACAGTTGTTTTTAATATTAGTCACCATTTAAGCTGCCTATCGCCCCCATTTTACAAACATCTCTGCTCACATTTCATGTTTCAAGCTGTTATATTAAAGTCCTGTTTGGATTTTAAATTTAAATATCCCCATTAAAGTCATCCTGTCTGCACCATATTCTCCTTCTGATTGTGCAAACAAAATATATTTATACCGTATAATAAATATTTGCAGTTACTAAATCTGAACGAAAAAGAGAAATGTCAGAGTGTGAGTGGAAGCTCAACTTCACATTCGGTGACTTTTATAACAAACCATTAACGACTATGTGCAAATCCATTTATATCAACCCATTATGCAATACTGCCACTAATCTGGCTCTTGTCATTGACTAAACAAAGTCAACAGGCAGTTAATTCTTTGAAATGCTATTGTGACAGATTGACGTCATTGCAACAACAATGCACTGAACATGTGAGTGTGACTGCCTTTTGGCTCTAACATGAAAACAATCAGCCCGTCAACAAAAGCAGCATTACCACCGCTGCATCATATCTTTAACCATGATAAATCTACATTACAAACTCGCCGTGTGACAACGTAAGATTTGCGATTACTTTCTGCACAAATGAAAACAGGAGTAAAAGCTCTGATTGTCAGCCTGTGGTTGCTTTGCACTAAGCCCCTCAGATGACATGTCCGAAGGGTGTTGATGTGCAAACAAAACAAATAATGATTGTGTCTGCCCTTCCACTGTAAACAAGGTAAAACAGGTCAGTCAGATGGTCCTTGAAAGTTTCTTGTTATTCATGTGTTATGAAAATGTTATTCATTTCTTGTTATTATTAAAACTGGAGATAATTTTGACCAGTGGTTGACTGAATGTTATTCTGCAGTCAGACACAGGTGTGTCTGTTTTTCTGTCAAATTGAATTCAAACTCACTCCTTCAGGAGCAGTCACCCCCAGAGGAGTTGAACTCGCTAACATTAGAGGAGATTTTAACCCTCTCTAGTTTTCTTTTCTATTCATCCATTTTACACTTTGTTCCAAGTGGATCTGCAGCGTTCTGGTCCCAACCTATATGTGATCGACTAAAAGTAAAACAGAGATATCCTGAGGCAGAGCTCCAAATCATGAGAAATTATTTTTACCTTTGACAGTCCTGGTATAAAGAGTAAGTGTTAGCTAAAATATGTGCTGGCATGCATGTTTGCATGTCTAGCATACCATCAGCTACAATACAGCAGTTATCTTCCATCTGTGCTGGTCTGTGTGGGTGTGCAGCTGAGTAAAATGCATATAATTTGGATGAATGGAAACTCTCATGAATCTTGTGCTACAGTTCTCCTATGAAAATAGGACTAATTTGACTGAACATGGTCCCACTCATCTTTTGTATTTCAAACATATTTTATAAAGCCACAATAATCTCAATTTGACAGTTTTACATGCTGCTTCGCTGCCATACATGCACATTTTCATGCAACAGGAACATTTGTCATGTCACTAGCATGTCACTATATATATTTTTTAGTTTTTCTAATGTTACTATTGTACAAATAACTGTTTTTTCTGTTATTGGACTCAAGTGTCAGCTCATTGCTTATAATCTAAAAACCAAATGTGATTTTCTGTTTATTCCTTGTTCTGTTATTGTGGTTTGAAATGAAGCTGGAGGAGCGAAAGGAGGCCAGACAACCGCTACGTCAAAACATGCAGCACGATGACCAAAAACTGTTTTCCCAACAAAAGGACCACACCCGGAGGGAGTGCCCTGCTGTAGCCTGGATGCACTGTGGGTCTGCGTGTGTTGATGGGGAGGCATTGAGCAAAGACAGGATGTGTGACGTCGATCCCCAGCAGAGGAATGGCGTAACCATGCCTAGCCTTGAACACACACACACACACACACACACACACACACACACACACACACACACACACACACACACACACACACACACACACACACACACACTGACCCACAGTACCAGTCCAGCTTCCTCTTCCTGTACAGCTGCTGTCACCTCAGACTGGGTTGTCACTGGCCCCTACACACACACATATCTTCTAATCACACATCACAGCAGACACACTGTCTCCACAACATAACAGGGCATGACAAAGAGATAACACTGTACCGTTAAAAATAAAAAGGATGCATTATCCTAGTCGCTCATTTGACTCAATTACGTAACATATTCCTTAATATCATGAGTTCTACACAAATCCCTTTTTCCAGTCTGTGGTAACAGGCTGGACCTCACACCAATATACTGACAAATCAAACCAGTTGACATTATTATTCACAATACTGCTTGACACTTCCTTTACTATTACTACATTTTCCAAAATTAAAACCTTTGGCTTACTTTGGATAGGCATACTGCAGGCATCGTGGTGGACTGGTGTTGCATCTTAAGCATCCACAGTATCCAGTGTTTAAACTGGGACTCCTTGTCTCTTCCTGGTGTGTTGTCGGTCACTCTCTACTAAAAATATCCAAAAAGATCTGACACACGTTTGACATATTTGCTTCATCAACGCAAGCAACTCTTGAAATCTCCGTCATCCATCGGCAGTGTGTGTTAAGAGCAGCGGAAAGTTACTTGAACCTAACCTGCATCATTTCCTGTCCTGCAGACAGAAATGTTGCAGAAGTGTCACATGGTGCATCAGAACAGTCAGCAGCTGCTTCCTGGAAGGACTCACGAGAAAGAGGGAGCTGCCAGAAAGCATGTCAGTGGCTGTGACAAACATGCCGTCTGATCCTGTGGAGCTGATGATAGATCAGCTGCTGAAGCCTCGCTTTGCTTCTAACCATCATATGGTTTGCATTTTTCACAAAGCCCTACAGGCTTCAGTTCACACAACATATGTGTTTTAGGAAAAACAACTGCTAACTCTGTTTTAGCCTCTGTCTCAACACAATGCATTGGTTTGTACCACTAGAAATGCTAATAAAGTAGTTCAACCTAAATACAGAAATTTATTTAAAATATAAACATTTACAATCCATTATTATTCACAGAACCACACAGGGGTTTCAGAAACCCTCAACACATTCAGTCTGACCAATATTACTTTAATATTTCCTACTAACCATCATACAAAGCCAAAACACCCATGTAATAAGGTAACCAAACATCTCAGCAGGGTACCAGAGGAAAAACTGTCTGATTGGTAGTGACCCCAATAATTAGCAGAGAATATTTCTTCATTAATATATTTGTAGTACTTTCTGCTGTACTAGGTGACAGATGTAGCTGAGTGGCAGGACGCGTGTGAGAGAAGAGCTCACTGAATAGATGAGGGTCACGGTGGATCAAAGTGTCTGTGAGTTTCAGAATAATTAACAGTGAAAAGGCTGCTAATAGAATTATCTTTCTTCTAAAGGAGGTGCAAATGACATACTGCACCACAAAAGCTGATGAATTTACATTGCGGGCAACAGGCATAATCTTTCAGCTACCACTCCAATAATTTAAATAACCCATTATTTTTAAAAAAACTTAACGTTTCTACTTCTGTAACTACAGATGCCGCTTCTGTTTTTATTAACGCAGCAGCTGACATTCTTTGGATTCTGACAGACTCATTTAAATTCCTACAATAACCATTAGCCTGACTAGGAATCAGACACTAGTTCAGCTGTAGGCTCGTCTCGCTGTCATGTACTTTATATTTCTCCAGGGCAGGCTGAATTTTGTTGTTATTGGAAGCTCAACCTTAACCTTCTGTTGTATGTGCCAAATACAGCACAATTCAAAAACTACTCTTCAGGAATTTCACTTAAAGCAGCCACATTTGATCCCTTCATTACACTGGACGTTTCAACAGGACTCTGGAATAGGTTTCTCAGGTCCAGTTCATGTAACGAGATAGTCACTGCCAGGGTCTGGGTTTTTCTCTGACGTTAGCACTCTTTTGAGGTTTCTCCCCTGTTAAATGCCCTCATTATGCCTTAATTCATCATTGAATACATTTTAATTTGCATTCTTATGACGATCAATCATTCTGTCATATCTTATTGTTGCTATAAGGCTGCCTCTATTTATTAATCAACATCCCATTTAAAAACTTGGCTTTTATGTAAATGGGAGGCACAATAAGACATCCTGCTAAAAAAAAGTAAATGCCACAATTTTTGCATCCTCTTTGAGTGGAACACTTTGAAGGGGATTTAAGACAAAGCTGTCCTTATTTGACTTAATTGTTATTGCATAAACAAACTGCGTATCATCTAGATTTTTTGTCAACCTGAGCCAGAGGGCAGAAAGTTGAAAAGGACAACTTCCAGACATTGTGGGTAAAAGTTGGCCATGCTCCTTCTGTCCAACATTGTCTGGTTCTAGTATGCAAAGTGTAACTGGATTCCTCAGTCTGGGAAATGCAGGACTGCAAACAGACACACACGCACAGACACACATACACACATGCGCCTCACGCACGCACGCACACACACACACACACACACACACACACACACACACACAGACACACACACACACAGACACACACAGACACACACACAGACACACACACAGACACACACACAGACACACACACAGACACACACACAGACACACACACGCTTTCTGTTCGCCTGTGCCACATTACTCAGCATATCATTCACCACATGGCCGTGATCATCAGGCCAAGCAGAGAGAGGGTCAGATTTATTCTGTTTGGATCAACTGCAGCAGATTAAAGAGCTGAATCACTCCTTGGCTAGACCTCGGCTCCTCTCTCTGTCTCCACACACTGTTTCTTCTCTCTGTAATAATCTTTTTCCTAAACCCTGTGTCACTGCCTGCTCTGAGATCCATTTTTAAAAGTCTCCACAAATGTAGAAAGTGGCAGGATTTTCAGAGCTACTCACAATTATTCTCCCATAAAACTTCTTTTACAATTGTTTTGGTAGATTAAAACATGATTTTTGTCAATAATGGAATCATAGCTTAGATGGGCTCTAAAAATACAGCAAGACTCCTAACACATAGGGCCTTCTTCACATAAGCAAATGGTCTTTTATGCTAGTGTCTACAGGATTTTACTCTCAGCTGTTGGTCACTTTGCTACTCTGTATCCAAAAAAACAAATTAAAAAATGCTCATGTATTTATACTTGCATATTCACACAAATCTACCTCACAGGAACATAAACTTTGAGTTAAATCCTTTCATTCATTTCACAACACATGTTCAGCACCTTCCACCCACTCCCTTTCTGTCATTCTCCCAGCTCACAGCCTTTGTTTCTGCCCAGTCTGCTGCTTCAGTCTGGCCCAAAATAACAAGATCTACACAACCTCTCACAGAATTATTTTTCTTCCACATGCCCAAAGCAATATGTCTGAAAAGTTAAACCATGTGGAAGATGGACTGGTTTATTTTATGAAAACACACACACACACACACACACACACACACACACACACACACACACACACACACACACACACACACCCACACACACACACACACACACACACACACACACACACACACACACACACACGCCCTGCTTGGTAAAATGAAAAATGAAAAGAAAGGATTTCACAGATTCTCCTCTGACTAAGGAATTTCCAGGTGAGATATTTTTGGTTTCAGCGCTGTGGGTTGGTGGTTAGCACCATTGCCTCACAGCAAGGAAGGCACCTGGTTTGAAACCCAGCAGGGCCTTTCTGTGTGGAGTTTTCATGTTCTCCCTGTGCTTGTGTGGGTTTTCTCCAGGTACTCCGGTTTCCTCCCACAGTCCAAAAACATGTATGTCAGGTTGATTGGTGACTCTAAATTGCCCATAGGAGTGAGTGTGAGTGTGTGAGGTTGTTTGTCTCTATGTGGCCCTGTGATGGACTGGTGACCTGTCCAGGGTGGACCCCTGCCTTCCACCCAAAGAGAGCTGGGATAGGCTCCAGCAGATCCCTGTGAACCTGATTAAGGAATAAGTGGGTATAGATGATGGATGGATATTTTTGGTTTAAAACTGGTGTTTGAAAGTGTGCATTCACTTTTTTAGTTTCAAACAAAAATGTTAAGGGAAACTGTTGATCAAGAATACTGACGTGGTTAGTCTGTCTGCTGCAGGAAACCATCTCATTGTGAGAGGAAGTCATAATATTTTGATGCATATACAATGTATTATTGTTTCTCTGCTATGATCCATTTAATAAAGCAAAAATGCATAAAACTTATATTCAAGAGAAGAATCTTAAATAGGAAATACTAGTGTTAGTGAAAGTGTCCATATCACAGACTGTGTTTCTGCCACCCAGTGAAAGGACACCTTCTGCAGAGCTCTTGTCTCTAGCAGCTAATGGACAGAAACAGTGACAGCGTTTTCTGATGCAACACTTCCGCTGGTTTACAAGACCATTATCTCTCACACACATGCATGTCATATAACCGACAATGCAAAAATATTGGGTGGCATCAAAAAGAAGTTTGAAAATGCAGACACAGAGTTTTAAAAGTATACAACTTAAGATCGGTGAGAAAAAAGGAATCACCATTAAAATGAAGATCTGGTACATTCAATCAACAAAACATCTGCCACTTCTCTGCACATACAAACACACTGAAAAAGAACAAGAAGAGCGGATATTGTATCTGCATAGGCAGCCTGGACTGAGGAGACCTACAGTAAGTCAACACCTGAGAGCCCGACAGCAGAAGATCCCCATTACACTAAAAACACCTCAGGCTAACTGTGTGCTCTGACTGTGAGGATCTAACTTTCTTTTATGCTTGTCAGCCAGTTTGTTTTTGTACCAGTGTGTATTTGTGTGATAATGTGTTTATTCTTAGGGGTCTGTGTGTGTGTGTGTGTGTTTGGCCATTAAACGCGTGTCTGTGAACTGTGTCATTGTTTGCAGGGTAGCCTGATCTCCAGAAAACGCCACCTGCTCAGCACCAGTTGCTGACTAACCGCTTAATTAGAATTACATAATCGCTGGCAGGAAAACAATTTGCATTCAAAAAGCCATGACAGTTACGTTTGGATTATATGCCAATAAAGTTTATTGCCAACACATATTTCAATTTGGTATCTATTTTTTCTATTCATTCCTTCGTTTTGAACTGTCATAAAGCCTAAATCTCATTATTGTTTGGTTGTGAATAGCTGTTAGAAATGACATTACTAAAGAACTTTCAGAATTTAAAATACACACTTTCACATACAGCGGCTTCAGGCTGCTTTTCTTTTTCCATATTTTATTGTTTTGTAGATTAAAAAGATTAAATTGCCAAAACTTAAAATTCCCTTAAAAACCTGCCACTGACATGCTCTTGAGCAAACCATTTTCAGGAAGATCTACTAAATCTCTTAAGCTCTTTTCCCAGCACTGCTCTGATTTACAGTCACACCTTCAGGCCTCAATCGGCTCAGTTTTACCACACTTTGCTTCTGCTGCCCACTGGTAAATGTCACCACAGCAACTGGGAGCTCAGTAACTTCCTCATAGGCTCTTTGGTAGTAGCTGTTAAGTCTAAACACATGGTAACTAAATCATCTCTCCAGGGATTTACGCCGGAAAGTTCCCTGTAACTGTCCCACTTCTCTGACCTTTGAGCTGCTGTCACACCCATAACACAAAATACAACTGAGATGTATTAGGGTGGCAAGTGTCCAAAGCAGCACACGACGACGCATAATGACCAATATAGGTCTGCTAATACAAACCCTCCCAATTCTTTCTCCATCACACATGGTTCGTTTGGCCTCAGAAGACCAGATGATTAAAAGCCTGGAGCTGTTTATGACTGTATCTGGTGTGTTTCTAGGTGAAATAAATGCCATCAGGGGCATCAGGGGTGGGTGCCAGCTTTTGGGTAACAAGTCAGGACAGTAAGCTCATGAATCATTCACTTGTCCAGGGAACACAAAAGCCCTGTTCTGCCCTGCAGTGGCACACACGAAAACATTTTGCTCTTTTCCTAATAACACAAAGCTGCACATGTGCATACAAGCACTCACCCACACCTACTACAAGACTTCCCTGTCTCTCTCTCTCTCTCTGACACAGAACACCTCACAATCAGCCCAAAGCAAAACAGCATGTCCATTCCCACAGTACAGCAGCAAAAAGCACAGACATACACGGACACCTATTTATTAGACTTATCCCACCCTTCATAGACCATAGTCTAGCTCTGTTTCTCCATCACATGGATCACTATCCTAAAGTGAAATGTACTATTATAACCCTAAGCCCGAGTGCAAATGCAACACTGCAACATTAGAGAAGACAAAATGTCCTTACAGGTTTTTCCTCAGTCTTCTTGACAAAACACAGCATGCTCTAAGAACAAAAATACAAAACAAACCCAAGACATACACACGTATGATGCAATTCTGGGCAATTAATCCGGAAATCAGACACAATACAGGGGTTTGAATGCAAATAGTTACAGTCTGCACTGTAAACCATTATAATGTTACAGCATTGTTAATTGTGCTATTCTATGCTGCTCTTTGTTAACTAGACAAGCTAACAACTAAACCAAACAAACAAACTGGGGATAAATAAATCGGTATCTAAGCTAATTAATTAATTAAGTCACAAAATCAAAATTAGAGGAATTAACTTTCAGTTAATTCAGTAGCACCATGTGTTTTTCTGTTTATCTCCAAGTGGAGACAGTTTCATAAACCAGAATATAACATTTTTAACCAGCACAGAAGCATGTAAGGCTGTCATTCAAACATGAACACAGCTAGCACTGATGCTCGGCTCGTTGTGTCGATGACACTGTGCAGATTTCATGTATTTTACAAGCGATACCTTTCTGATGCATGTTGTGTGTAAGAAGACAAGAAGAAGAAGACTTTGTGACTTTGGATCCCAGAACTTGGTGGGAGACAGAAGTAAAGGAGGGGAGACACGAGGAGAAAAACTAAAATGAGGCGAGGAGATAAGCAGCATTGGAGGGAACAGAGAGTACAAACGTGCAAATTGCAGATTGTGGTGCAAAAACTATGGCTGTCATAAGTGCTGTGACTGCTTTATAACTCTACGTGGTGATAATGATCTCAGAACGTCACAAAGCGCCAGGAGGATAAATATCACAGCTCAACTTGTGTAATGAAGTTATGACGGTCTCCACTCTGGGAGAGCTTATGAAACAGGCCAAATGTTAAACACACGTGTACATGTAAGGCTACAATAACAACACTACTATAATCCCAG
The DNA here is from genome assembly GCF_900324485.2 of Mastacembelus armatus. NCBI lineage: Eukaryota > Metazoa > Chordata > Actinopteri > Synbranchiformes > Mastacembelidae > Mastacembelus > Mastacembelus armatus. The sequence goes on along the minus strand of NC_046645.1, from coordinate 23,607,842 downwards.
TTATACACATTTACGACATCCACAACATTTATAAGTGTACACTGTAAAACATACATTTACTCCATTTGAGCCGCTAGGAGAATAAAATAGTGAATTCTCAGATATAACAGGCAGGATATCAGAGTCTATTGAAAACATTTTCTTGTTTCTTTTTTTAAAAGCATTTATTAAATAGCTCTTAAGCTAAGTGAATGTGTAAGCTAAGACCCGCTTTGTTAGAGGGCACAAAGGAAATAAGGAGATGGTTTCTTGGATCAAAAACAGCTCAAATCAGTTAAGAGCATCTTTATTACATTATAGCATCCACTGAAAATTGTATTGCTCCTCCAGAATCTGATCTTAAAGAACTTTACCCTTCCGCCATAAGAAAACCCTGATATAGTTAAAAGTTAAAGTTAAAAATATTCTAGATCAAGTCGCTCCTCAGAATTGTAATTCAGATTTGAACCCAAAGGCCACAGTTTGACTTGTTCTTCAGATGTTACCAAATTCTCATGAACATTGTGTCCTATACAAATGTTCCATTTACACATGTTCCCTTGGTTAAATAAATAGCAGACACATTATATTTCATTGTTACGCAGACAACACACAATTATATATTTTACTGCAAGGCCTCCTGACTGCAATGGAGATATAAAATGGTTAGCTTGCTGAGGATATGACTGACAGTTGAGGTAAATCATAAGCTTGACTTCATGCCCACAAACTTAATGCTGATTATGAGAAATCTGGGAGTAAATTTTAATTCATATTTGACCTGTGACAAACAAGTACAAGGAGTCCCACTCGTAATTATCATTAGTTGTTGGGTTCCATTAAAATCAAACCATTTCACTTTGCTGCTAAACTTATTCTCTCCCACCGGGTCTATTGTAGCTCTCTAAATAAATAAATAAATAAAAACACTGAATCTTCTGCAGGTGGACCAAAATACTGCTGGTGGACCTTTAACCTGAACCTCCAGATGAGAGTACATTATTCATCTCTGTCCGAACATTCAAAACAGACACCACATTTGTGTCTTGTGTTGTGATCTATCCTATAATCATCAATCTCATCACATCTCAGTGTTGCTGTTTTGATAACAAGTTGCAAGAGACATGGTGATCTTTAGCTCGAGCCGCTGTTCAGCGTAAATACTCTAAGTAACCAGAACTACTGTGTGACGTTGCCTACATATCTAGTAGATTGGCTATGTGAGAGCAAGTGACTGTGTGTTGTCGAAGCGTAGTTACGTAGGTGATTTGGAGGACCCCCAGCTGTTGCCATAGTGAGGTTGCTAACAAGAGTGGCTTGTGCCTAACCATGCACAGCAATTACTCTGCTGCCCGGCTTACAGCCAGTCTGCATTTCCATGTAGTATAAGATTTCACTTGTACCAGTTTGGACACTATATGTGTTTTTTTTTTTACAATGCACCACAAGGACAGGAAGCACATAAATATGACCACCTCTGGCAAAGGGCTCAGGACTACTGATTTCACGGTGGTGTGGCTGATCTAATAGCTCAGTAAGTTTTGAGAGGAACAGATGGCTTTTCCAACAGGATTTTACATTATTGCAAACTAAAATGATCATTTCACTTAAACTGCTTCCACAGTCAGAAATAATGGCTCTTTTATGCACAACACCAGCACTCACCAAGCAAACATTTGACAAAGATGGAACGGCATAAAGCATTTAACAAGCTTTGTTCATAATAAAATGTTTTATCACTGAGAAGGGAGTGACCTGTGGCACCTGGTTTTACTAGTAATCTCCTAGTAATTGTGTTAAAATCATTTGACCAGAAAGACTGTGGTTAGGTAAAGGAGCTTTCTGTTGTTATGACTGAGTTTCTTTATTCTGATTATCACTGGAATAAAAGGTTTTATTTATATGCAGTGTCACTTTTTGGGTGTGGCCTGACACAATGTATCTAAACCAACCACAACAGGTTTACATAAAAAGACCAAAATAGGCCTCGTCTTCTTCCACCTCTCCAGGCAATAAACACCTAACTGTAATAATCCACAGTGCGTCAGGAGCACGTCAGAAACCACACAGCGGGTTGAGTACGATACCAGCATCTCTCCCGTGTGCATGAACAGGGTATGTATGTCTCGCTGGCTGACATTCAAAACTACAGTCTGTAGCCAGCACAGAAAACTATATTTCACTCATGTCAGTCATTAGAGTTAGACTGGCCCACCCCAAATAATTGCGCAGATTCTACAGTCACAGTGGTAAAAGGTCACTGTGAACACCAGGTAACCACTGGATAAATTCTGCGACAGACATTTGCACATCACCTAAACAACAGACACAGGGATCAGGGTACTGACGACATACCCTTTAAATAACCTTTAGAAAAAAGAAGGGAAGTTGTCTGTATTTTGACAGCTGCCGGCTGGGGCTGCAAAAGGAAACAGCCCATTGTGAGAGCTTCAAATCTGAAAGGACTCACTGATGTTTCAAGCTGCTAGGTAGGTGCCCTTGAGATATAGGTGGATACTCTCTGTGCAGCTGCACTGCTGGTGCTCAGACAGAAAAACAACAGCAGGACAACCAGGCTACCCTGACACAGCACATTTTGTACCACTGGGTTGCCTGTCACCCGGTTTCATCAAACTGAACTGGACAGACCAGGTGCAGAGCTGGAAGTGAGGTGATGGAGGAGGGATGGACTGGCAGAGAAAATGAGAGATGGATGCAGGGCAGGCTGGGTGTGGAGAGGGATGGGTGGCCTTGCATCAGATGAATTAATTATTGATCAGTCGAGGGACGACAAACATGCGCTCTGAAGGCACCGGTGTGTGAAGGAGGTAGAGGTGAACATCCTGGGGCATTTATTTTGGAAAGTCATTGATCCTGTTTGTGCATTTTGTATGTGTGTACCCAGTGTAGCACACCTTAACCTCCACTGTCCCTCATCCCTCATTTCCCCGCCCATGTCCTCCTTCTCCAGCCTGGCTCCAATTGCTACATGTCCCAAATGAGTTGGGGGAGATTAGCAGGCGTCTGTCATGATTGCAGCTGCTCTTTGCACATGAAGACTAATCTCAGGGCCGGGGGGGGTATTATTAACATTTTCTTTAAAAGCATACATCCACATTGTAACCTGCTTCTGTTAAAGGTGACAGATGCACGTCCTGTGTTTTTTCATGTACTTACATGGTCGGGGTTCCGCTCGTTCCCAGGCAGTGCCGTGCGTAAAGACATTTTTGTCCCTGAGTGCGCTTCGCCGTCCAGGAGAAAAATCAGCCGGTTGTGGGTCTGTGTTCACACTGGGTTAGAAACACCCCCGGACCAGCCTGGTTGTCACTCACACCACCAGGCTGTGCGTCTCAAAAAACAAGCCTCACTTCTCATACAATCCTCATTGTCACAGTCCGTGAAGGCAGCACAGATCACCAAGACGGTGATCCAGCTTAAACTGATGCGTAAAAAAAAACACCCGAGTCTCTACATCCACCTCATGTCTGTCTGGTGGTGTTGGTATCGACCCAGACCGAACCCCCCTACTTGGCTTTTCACTTTCTGCCCGTACTTCTCAGACGTTTTCGTACCATTTCGGTGGTTCCCAGAACTAACCCTGTGATCACCGGCTGACGTTCATTGTCTTTGGGTGGGAAAGGAACGAAAACAAGAGTGAGGGTTTAAAAACACCAAACGCAATCGTGGACTCTGCGCGTCCCCACGACCACCAGGGCAGCTTTCTTATCAGCTAGCTAAAATTAATTTTCTGTGTCAAACGCTAAAAAAGGTGGTTCCCACGGAGAAACTCTCAGGAAAACACAACCAGGAACAGTCTAAGTCCCCGACAGATGCTCGGGGCTTTGGGGGATAAATCAATGGCAAACTGCGGTTATTTTAAAGAAAGCGGCGGATGTGCTGCCTCACGGTCTCCGGGCGCTTCCTCTCAGTCCAGCCCGCCCTTGGCTCCTCTCAGTCGGCTCGTCTCAAAGCGCCGTGTCGGGGAACGAGCAGTGGCCGCCGGGGCCGGACGAGCAGCGACGGGACACGTAGAGACGTCTGTTCGTTTTCCGTGAAAGGCACGACAGAAAGCGGGGACCCCCCCTCCACAGGGACGAGGGCACGCGGGAGCAGGTCGACGTGCACGGCGACAAGGCAGGGTTGCTGCGTCCGTGCCCGCGCACACGCACTGACACGCGCTTTCTCTTTTCACATGCTGCCTTCAGGCGCCCCTCGCAAAATCGGCATTCAGAGTGTCATTAACATAGATAAATATTTTGTTGTTTTCATGACAATATCTCTTGAATGGAAAATAACAGTCTGTAAAGACAACATTATTATCTCCTCCTAGTGGTCGAAACCATCTTCTTCTTCTTATTATTATTATTATTATTTTTATTATTATTACTCTTTTATTATTAGTATTCAGTGGTGAGTATTTCCATGTTGTGCTACTTCAACTTTGGACTTTTTCCTGCTCTACATTTTTCTGATAACTTTAGTTCCATTTCAGAATCAGATGGATCAAACAAAATACAGTCTGATCATCAAACTCTATTAATCCCTGGTGAGAAATTCCCAAGACACCCAGCAGTATATAAAGTACTTCAAATTAGAAGTATATAAGGTAGTTAACATCAGCTACCCAGCGGTATATAAAGTACTTCAAATTAGAAGTATATAAGATAGTTAACGTCAGCTACCCAGCGGTATATAAAGTACTTCAAATTAGAAGTATATAAGATAGTTAACGTCAGCTACCCAGCGGTATATAAAGTACTTCAAATTAGAAGTATATAAGATAGTTAACGTCAGCTACCCAGCGGTATATAAAGTACTTCAAATTAGAAGTATATAAGATAGTTAACGTCAGCTACCCAGCGGTATATAAAGTACTTCAAATTAGAAGTATATAAGATAGTTAACGTCAGCTACCCAGCGGTATATAAAGTACTTCAAATTAGAAGTATATAAGATAGTTAACGTCAGCTACCCAGCGGTATATAAAGTACTTCAAATTAGAAGTATATAAGATAGTTAACGTTAGCTCCAACTTTACCAGCTGCAACATTAAAGTGATGAACACAATATTTATTATTTATATGTAATCGGTACAATCCAATATTATCATCACACATACTCCTTTGTTGTTCTACCATGCCCTGTGCTCCATTAGGAACCAAATTTCTTTTCCCTTTATGAATGACAAGGATATATGTAGCAACAACAATAAAGCTAAACTTGAACTTGGTCAGTGTTGCGTCAGTCTGTGCTCAATGCTAAAACACAGACACAAGAGGAGTGACCCAACACAGCGTAAAGAATGACGAAAAACAGGAGAGACACTACAATCCAAAGAGAAACTACAAAGAAAACCAATATCATTAATGTGCTTCCATCTCATCCTTTCTCATATTTCTGTCCTGTCACATATCCTACATGACATACGTGCATTAACACTGGTGGTATTTATTCCATGTTTCTCCTGATGCCATTTGACATTTCAAGGTTGCAAAAATGCATGATGAAAAGCAGAAATGACAGGAAAGGAGATGTTATATAATATTAACACTGGGCTAAATAACACAGCGATAGTTATCTGTACAATGCAATACAGTTGAAAAGCACCACAAACTAGTCTCTCAATCACAGAGTTGAATAAACACTGTTCGAAAACAGTTTAAAGAAAGAATTAACTTCTTTTTTTTATCATGAATGAGAATTTATTGCATGACTGTTAAGTGACATTACATAGGTGTACCCAGTAAGATAGAATGTAAGTGTGTTTATTTAGTCAGCAAAGTAATTCAGAATCTGAAGTAATCACCTATTCTACAAGCAAAGGTGAAATTGTGTATTTGTGACATTTTTAACAGATATTGTGTCCAGCACATTCCCTGAAAAGTACAGCATTGTTATTAAAGAATTTCACTTTACTGATCATTATCATTAATGACATTTAATGACATCTTGACATGAAATGTAGGTGTAACTCTTGATTTGTCACCTGTACAATGTGTAAAAGCTAATTGCTTTACTCCGTCAAGCAACTTTATTCCTGAGTTTGTACCAGAATGAGTCTAAATACTGACACACACATATGACACTTATTCCATCTAATCTCCATATAAAATCCCTTAAAAACAGAATGGCCATTTGGAGAATATAGATTGTGGTTCTGTTTAACTGTATTGTGATTTTGAGAAGGATCAAGAGAACATGTACTCCTGATTAACTTTTATTTTAGAAACAAGTCTTACCTGGACCGATCTGAACCTGTTGGCACGAAACCAGGGACTCATCCTTCCTTTGCACCACTGTTTCCCGGTTATGACTGAGACCTTCAGTGACCTGAACCCCCACAGACAGAGGGGCTGATACTGAAACAAGCAGGTGAGCAGCACACAATCACGTCCACAGTAATCCCTCAGAGAACAGAAACAGAGAAAGAGTTTTAGCAGCAGAGCAGAGTGCTGCCGCTGAGAGAGAATCGATGCCGGAAAGAACAGCAACAGTCCATATTTCCAGGGATTGCAGGGGCTGTACCGAACACTGTGTTACAGAGCCATCAATGGCCTCGCTGTCCGGTCAACTGTGTATAAAACAATTACAGGAAAAAATACTGGATGTGGAATCATCAATACATTTAATGGTCTATGGAAAAGAATGGGAGGGAGATGAGTCTGCTGCTGTTGTTTTCTACTTTTTGAGGGAATGTGTGTATGTGTGTGTGTGAGAGAGAGAGCGCAACAACTACTGATTTGTGCTGCTCTGAGCCCTTCGACCAGGATTGATCCAGCCTGTGGCTCATACTGACCCAGAGGACATCAACAAACAAATAAACCACCACGATGTATTCCATAGCTCTTGAGCACAACCGTCGAGCCTAATTTCCCCACCTAGTTTCTCACCTCCATCTTCACCTCTCATTTCACTTGATTTTGCACATTTTTCTAATTCTAAACAACAATCTGAAACTTATATTTTCCATCTGTATGGATCATGCAAAGCTTAAACTGAACTAGAACATCTTTCTTTCTTTGCTCATTGACCAACATCAGTGTTGAGATTAAGTGAGTGTCATCATCCATAGCTGGATCCCAGCTTTGTCATCAACATAGACTGCCATCTGTTGGTGAAATAGTGTTACACATCTTGGTGACAATATAGTTTGCAAAACAATAAACATTGCTCTTGCAGCTCTCATATTAAAATGATTTGCCAGTGTAGATCCTAATTTCACAGTAAGTAATACATTATTTACACCAACAAAATACATTTTTTAAATTCGAAGTTATGTATATTTAGCTATTTGGGCCTTTTAAATAAATAACTCTAGGTTTTCATGAGAAGAGATAAGGTCAGTGCTACTCAACTCATATTCAAATCTAATTAACAGGGACAAAGTGTCTTGCTCAAAAGAAAGTTTGATTATTTTGTTGACATCTCAGAAAAGGTATCTAACTTTTATTTAATCAGCTAATTTTACTGAGGTTGCAGGAAAAAAAAAAAAAAAAAAGACATCCAGATAAACAAAATGCCTGTAACATAGAACATGCACAGCCAGACAAAGCCAATCATACATACAGCAATAAGTCGTCTGATAGATAATACTATAAATAGTAATAGTAATGATAGCACTGTTCACAGTGATGAGTACAATAATAATCTCTTAATGAAGCACAAAGTGTCAATGAGCTTTATTGTAATGCAATAATGATCCAATGATGTGGTGTGCCAGGGTGCTATGAGGAATTTGAAGTCTGACTTTACGCATGACAGAAGTTTTGCTGTTGTTCTAAGAAAACTCATTCGGTAACCACACCTTCCTCTGCAACACATAAAGACACAGACAGTCTGCAATTGGTGTCACTCAGGTTTCAGCAAAACCATCCTGCAAGAAAAACAACTTCAAGCCCTGTCTTCTCATCAGTGGTAAGTTTTGATTTAAAAACAACTTACAGAAGTCAATATTAGTTGTAATGTGAAATTACAGCTGTTACAGCTTCAATGCCTAATTGAATGCAGTGATCTCAAATGTATTATTCTTCAGTGCATAAAACACTGTGACACAAAATAATGTTCTAATGTTTGATTTCTCCCCAATCTCCATTTTAGTGTTCTGCTGCAGCTGACCATGCTGGCCTTAACCCTGGCCACCCTGGGCCTTTTGGTATGGGTTTCTGACCTCTGCCCCCCAAACTGCCAATGCGTCCATGACCGGGCATCTGTTACATGTCAGAGAAAAGGATTGGACCAGATCCCTGAGCTTCCAGAGGGCACAGAGCAGCTGTACGTCCCCTATAACAAGATACAGGAAATACCCTGGCGTGGGCTGGAGAAGCTGCAGGTAATTCAAATCTCTATTCTTATACTAGACCATAGTTAACAAGAAACACTGGCGGCCTGGAAGATCAGAAATATCAGATGGAAAATATGATCATACATTCATCAAACAGACAGAAACACAACTAATACGTCCTTACACATTAGCTTAGCATAAAGAAAAGATATATATGGTAAACAGCTAGCTTGTCTTATAGTATAAAAATCACCGGTGCCTCTAAAGTGCACCAGCTCACATGCTATGTCATATTAGTGAGCTAGTAGGCAAATTTAATTACCATTAGACAGAGTCAGGCTAGTTGTTTCCATATTTCATGTCTCTATATGCTAGGCTAACAGCAGCTGTTGACCTTTGTCTTTATTCAACACGCAGATATAAGAGTTTCTGGTTAATGTTATTTCAAACTGTTTCCTTAAGCTCTCAGAGTTGTTCTACACCTGTGCTTTAAAAGTGCAAATAAAAAACTCAAATGACTACTTTCATCATCACGACTTTTGAAACAGTGGACTGGCCTTCCAAGACCTTCAGGTTTGATGTATTACCTTACACTATTAATAATATTCTTGGATATCCTACAGATTCTGGACCTGGTTGAGAATCAGCTGCATGCCTTCCTATCTCTCAACCCAGTTTGGCCCAGGATGATGAAACTGTCTAAGCTGTTATTACGTGACAATGGCCTGAGGTCTCTACACCCTGATCAGTTCTTGAAATGCCCTGCTCTCACTGTGCTGGACCTGAGCGAGAACCAAATTGAGTACATACCAGTTGGATTCCTCCGTGGATTAGCTAATCTCCAGACACTGTTTCTGAACTCTAACCAGATTCAAAAGCTACAGGTTGGTGTATTGGAAGGAGCCTTCGCTCTTTCTGACCTCCACCTCAAACATAATATCATAACACAAATAGAGGACGATGTTTTCAAGAACGCCACTGCATTAAATGAGCTTATTTTGTCAAGCAATAGAATCACAAGTGTTGGTGAGGTCAGTTTCAGAGGAGCGACAGGTCTCCAACACCTTGACCTGAGTGATAACCTGCTGGTCACTGTTCCAGCTGAGGCAATCAGGGATGCAGCTAGACTCCAGTTTCTGTATTTAAAGATGAACAGACTCATCACCCTTCCAGAGGACTGCTTCTCTTCACTGAGCCTTTTGGTTAAACTAGACTTGAGCAACAACAACCTGACTACCCTGCCCAGTGGAGCACTGAGAGGTCTGACCAAGCTGAGAGAGCTGGACCTCAGTGACAACCTCATAGATTCTCTTCCCTCGAAAGTCTTCAACGAGCTGATAAACCTTCAGTTACTTTATTTGTATGGGAACAGACTGACATCTCTCCCTCCGGATGTATTTAGTAACTTGACTAAGCTGCAAGACCTGCTGCTGGACAACAATCAGATCTCTGCCATTCCAGATGGAGTATTTGATTCACTGTCCAGACTCAAGGTGCTACAGTTGTCAAAAAACCACATCCTGGAGCTCCAATCTGCTTGGCTCTCTAAGCTCAAGTCATTAAAGAACCTGTACTTGGAGCACAATTACCTGACGCACATTCCTAGAGGCCTTTTCCACAAGAAGAGGCACCTCAAGGAGATAGACTTAAATAGCAACAACATCAGCTCTCTACACCACTCAGTTTTTCATGGTTTGGTAAGACTAAATTCACTTAATCTCTCTTATAACCATCTCTGCTCTCTACACTCAGACCAGTTCAGTAACCTTACCAGTTTAAAAGAGTTAGATCTAGATAACAACTGCATAGCTAAACTTCCTACAAGGCTGTTCGAGAGTCTAGCAAATCTTACAAAACTGAACCTCGACAACAATCGCCTCTCAGAGATGTCTCATGATGACTTTGTTGGATTGACAAGTCTTAAAGAGCTCAGGCTGAGCTTCAATCACCTCCATGACATCCCTTTTTATACCTTCCACCTCCTCCCCAACCTCCGCATGCTTCTGCTAGAGAATAACAGCCTAAATAATTTACGACCTCAGCTCTTTGCACATCTTTCAAATCTAGCAGAACTCAACTTGGATGGAAACAAGCTGGATCACCTGCATCCTGATGTCTTTCAAGGTCTTACAAACCTGCAGACATTGAGTTTAAAGTTCAATCAGCTCAGCACAGTGGAGAGCCAAACTTTGTACCCTTTGAGAAACCTCAAAATTGTCTATCTGTCTGGCAATTTGTGGGACTGCACCTGTCCTCGTATTCTCTCTATCAGCTGCTGGCTCAACATGCACAAAAACAAGCTAGGAGATGTGCCCATCTGCGTCTCCTGCTCTTCTTCAAACTCAACATCCTTTACTGTGCATACCCCACTCTCACAGCCAGTGACGCCTCCTTTGCTGTTACAAGATCGTTGCATTGCATGCTCTGCAGGTACCTCATTGTGTCCATTTCCTCTAGAAGTGCTGAATCTGCTCACAGTGTTTCTCATAGCTGTCTGCCCACCATGATGTCCTTTTGTGGGGTTGTTATTTTCTCTCTTTGCTTTTCCTGTCTGACCTTGGCTTAATGCATTTGCTTGGGGAAGTCATTACACTGGAAGCTTCATATTCAATAAATGCATTCAGAAACTGTGTTAAACAGATATTACAAGGAAATTTCTACACTAAAATAATGTGCAGAAGTGCAAGCTAGCTATGCATGTGTTCATACAGTCTGTCAAAACTCTTGATGACAACAGACTAACTCATAAATTGCTGGGTGTGTAAATTTTAAGCTTTATAAACTTGTTCCAATGCATTATTAAAGTCAAAAGAAAAAAAAAACAAATATTAGCTCAAAATTTCAGTTTATCAGCTTAACTCGCAGTCACATAGTTGAGATATAACAAATATGGACACCAAATGAAAACTTACATATGAAACATTCTTACAAAATAACATTCAATATCTGTTCTCAAGTCTTCTAATGCACACAAGGCAACTTCTCAAAAACTCACAATTGCATTTATCTATGGGAAATACTCATCTGAAATGCACCATATTAGTTTTTTCAAGACATTACAAATATTAGTCTCACAACTTAAATTGGGTTATTTTGTATCCTGAAAAAGAAAGTTACATACAAAAAAAAAAGTCACTCCTCTACAGTCTAGACTTGACCTTTTAGGTCACTGTTCCAGTTTAATAGCTGCCATTAAAATACCACTAAATGTTAATGTAAGAGTGTTTATTCTACATAGCAAACAGGAGCTTAAATAAATTTTCCACATTTCAAATCTGTGTACAATGAAGAACCCTGGGTCTGTCACTTGTAAGACGTTCTACTCTGACTCTGTACAGAAACATTATTCAGCCAACCTAAATTAAAGGGAGTGTATTTTGGAAGTCTAGGCAGATAATTTCTAATGAGAGGTCTGTTCACTGTCTAAATTCTTTGTAGTGCTTAGGAACCAGGCTTTTCTGAGATCTACTAGCAAACACTGCTTACAGACACATTACGAGAAAAAAAAAAACAAAAAAAAAAAACTAAAAGTTCCTCTAGTCAAACACCTTTGATGCTTCTCTTTAGTCCTGACTGAAGAGTGTCTCAGGATTATTGAGGTTTCTTTAAAACTTGTTGCCTTGCACTCACTGCAGGTCTGCCTGTAAACAGGTAAATGCCTTAAAACAATAAAAGGTGCTCACCCAAGCCTACCTTTGACCTGTGTACAGAGAAACTGACCCTAAGATTCCATTTCGACTAAAAGGTTAGTTTATTTGTTCACTCGCCTGAAGTAAACACTGCAGTGAAAATAGCTTAGAGGTAAAACAGAACAAGTCTGGAAAATCTAACAAAACAACTTTCACTGCAAACTCATTCATTATTTTACCAATCCATTCAATCATTTTTTCCTCAGTGGGTAGAAAGGAGCTTACGCCATTCGACATCAGCAGACAAATATCACACATAGAAACACTTGTGGTCCTTTAGATTCCTCAGGTAGGAAAAACTCTTCCCACACTTGTCACACATAAACTGCTTCTCCCCGGTGTGTATTTGCTGGTGGGCTTTCAGGCTGTTGCCCTGATTGAAGCTGCGTCCACATGTGTCACAGCTGAACGGCTTCTCTCCAGTGTGGATACGCTGGTGTCTGTTCAGATTACCTGTGTTGCTGAAACACTTCCCACATGTGTCACAGCTGAACGGTTTCTCTCCTGTGTGGACCACCTTCGGAGAAGGAGGATGAAAGAAAAGCTGTAAACTGACATCTTAAGACTTTCACCTTATTGGTTCTTTCAGCAACACAACTAGTATCACAACAGGAAGTATGCTCTGCTGTATGTCTAACCACACACAAAGGCAGGTGTCAGGGTGACCTGATTGCAGCCTGAGCACACAGCACAGCAGCAGGGTGAGAACATTAATCAACAGTGAGGCATAATGTGTATGCTGGGGCTGAGATGGTTATAATTGACTAGTTTAATTAACCATCTAACTCTCTTAACTTCTCAAAGCAGCCTGTGATGTTCTACCACCCTCTGCCTATTTCATATTGTCTAATACTGTTTCATATTTGTTGTTCTGTCATCTGGGTTTCTGCATTTCAATTTACTTTTACTGTACTTCGCCCACTTCCTAGATACTCCACACTTTTGCCTTTACATTCTCTCCCTTTGTTTATGCATTCCTGTTACTGTTGTTTTGATGCACTATGTATTTCATGCTGTATGCTTCCTTTTCTCTCTGTAAGGTGACCTTGAGACTTTGAAAGGCTCCATGAAATAAAATGTATTATTATTATTATTATAGTAACTCGGCCGATAATACAATCTAGGTCTTAAAAAATTCTTTGACTGTCTAATGCTTTGTTTTGAGTCCTATGGCATGGATGGAGATATCTTCTCTCTTCACTAGACCATGTTATTGGACCTGCCCATTATGGAAACAATAGTCAGGGTAAACCTACCTGGTGTGATTTCAGGCTGCTGTGCTGTGTAAACATGCGACCGCAGATGTCGCAGGAGAAGGGTCTCTCCCCACTGTGTGTCTTGAGGTGAATTTTCAGGTAACTGGACGATTTGAAACTCTTCCCACAGAGCCCGCAGCTGTGAGGCCTGTCTACTGTGTGGTGCTGCTGGTGCGAGCGCAGGTCAGTGATAGAGTTCAGCCGCTGGCCGCACAGCGCACACATACATGGAATAGTTGCCGCATGTGTCTGAAGGTGTTTGCGTAGCGAGTCAACACAGGCTACTGTAGTGCCACATGCAACGCAGGCCAGCGAGTTCTCACCTGAGTGAGAGGTTTTCTGGTGCATCTTCAAAGCACTCTTCTGGATGAAACACTTGCCGCAGGTCTCACAGCTGAAGGGACGCTCACCAGTGTGTATCCGCTGATGGCCTTTCAGAGTGTCGGCCTGGTTGAAGCTTTTTCCACAAGTCTCACACCTGAAAGGTTTTTCCCCCGTGTGTATGCGCAGGTGGCGCTGCAGGTTACCCTGTATTGTGAAGCTTTTGTTGCAGTATTGGCAGTTGTAGGCCCGCTCTCCAGTGTGGACCATCTGATGCATTTTCAGGCCGTGGGCTCGGTAGAAGCTCTTCCCGCACTGCTCACAATGAAATGGCCGGACTTCAGCGTGGAGACGCTGGTGGTTCCTCAGGAGCTGCTTCAAGGTAAAACCCTTCCCACAAATATCACAGGTGTGTGGTCTCTCGCCTGTACGTACAGTTAGAACAATGAGTAATGTGAGGGAAAGAATATGGAATACTCCAGGCATTAAAGCTATAATGTTTTTTAAAGATGTATTAATAAACACTGGGTCACAACCACTGTCAAACATAGAGCTGAGTCCTCACCAGTATGGAGAAGCAAGTGTGCATTGAGGCTTCGCTGGAATGAAAAGCCTCTGCCACACTGAGGGCAGTGGAAAGGCTTCTCTGCGTTTGCCCCATGGATGGCCTGGTGGGCTTTGAGCTGCAGCAGCTTGGTGAAAGTTTTCCTGCAGTGTTTGCAGCTCAGAGGCTGTTGGATCTGACCCAGACTCTCCTTCTTCATTTGACGTTGATAGGACTTGGTCTTTACAACACGTTTAGGTCTGGAGGTGTATCCTGGGTCAACGTCATCTGGATCTTCTGGCTCCACCTAAAAGGAAAAATGTACAATTTAATCTGATACTATACTATTTTCTATTAAGCTTAACATCAACTGGCCTTCACATACACATTTACACATGGACAATTTAAGCACTACTCTCAATTAAGCAAATACAGAACATTATATATATGTTAAACTCTGTACATAATAAAGAGGCAAAAAACAAGAAAGAGAGCAATAAAAATGATTTAAACATTAGGAACTGACAGAATTATTGAGAAATTCATCAAATCAACCTGATAGTCAGGATCATCATCATCATCCTCCCCTTGTTCATCTCTGTTCTGACCAGAATCTGATGATGTCTGGTCAGCAAACGCCTCCAGTCCTTCCTCCTTTATTGTGACCGGTTGCACGTTGTCCTGAGAGAGACACAATAAGAACAGATTTAAGAGTCTGGGTTGTCCTGGACCCCAACTAAAAATAAAGATATGGATTTTTGGTCTCATAGGGGGGGGGCGGAGCCGATCCCAGCATGCAGTGGGTGAGAGGCAGGGTCCCCCCTGGACAGATTAGCAGTCTATCACAGGGCTGACATCCAGAGACAGGCACACACTCACATTCACACCTACGGGCAATTTAGAGTCACCAACCAACCTAGCCTGCATGTGTTTGGACTGTAGAAGGAGAAAACCCACAGGGACAAAAAGTAGACCCCACATAGAACAAGGTCTGTGACCAGAACCTTTCCGCTGTGAGGCAACAGTGCTCACCACATGCCTCCCCAGTACGAAAATAATAAATTAAAACTATGACACTATAGTGTTTTAGTGTTGTAAACCTATTGCTGGAGCAATACATCTAATTTGCCCTGATATATAATTAGTATCAGTGTGAGGAAGAAGAACAGAAAGCAGGAACAAGAGACAAATATAGAGACTCAAATAAGAAGTTGAACTTTACCTCATAGGTTCTGCCTTTCCACAGGTGAATTATAGGTGATCTCTTCACTCCAGCGTCCCCACTAATCACTGTAAAAATTCAAGAAGTTATCTGTACCTCTCTGGCAATTTCTGCTTTATCAGACCATGTGTAGCAGAAACCGAGTGAAAGTGAATAGAAGGATAACAATATGATTTGTTATTGTTAGTACATATTTTGTCAAATGTATACGTACAAAAAGTTGTTTTTTGTAGTTTTTGCAGTTTAATAGAGTTTAATAGAAAGTTTAATAGAGTTTCATAGAGTTTTTGCAGATTAAACAAGTTAGCTGTAACCGATTAATCAGTGAGTTTTAGATGAGTTAAAAGGTGGATTTTATTATTATTATTAGCCTCCTGCTTCAGAAACTATGCCAAGTTAAGCTAACTGACTTCTGACTGACTCTGACATTTTTTTAACTCATTTTCCATTTTCGTCTGTTTAGAGAAGTCCTCGGTTACTGTTTTTGTAACATGAGATCAGCAATGCAACTTCTTACTCAACATTTAAGTAAGAAAAAACAACACAGTGACAAGACAAACTCATCACCTCTGCGACTCTTCCTCCCTGAGCGCTGGCTGATCTCGACAGTCTCTCCTCCTGCTCTGTTGCTTGGAGCCGTCCTGCTGTTTTTCTGTCTGCTGCCTCCCTCTGTGGGCTCCTCCGCTTCCTTCTGGCCTCCACTGCCCTCCAACACCAGCTTCAGCTCCATCTCAGCCACTTCTAGTCTCCTCCTCAAGTCCTCAATCTCTGTCACACCCTCTGACACCTGCACAACAAAAACAAAAAATCAAGTCTTTGTAGTCATCTTGTGTGCCACTAAGGTTGGGTAATATGGTGATAAATATATATACAGTGAGACAATATACATTTGCCAACTATTGCATATTTTACAGTAGATATATTTATATTTCAAGTGTTTGTAAGAAAGCAGAAGTGCATGACTTTGTTGACTGATCAGTCACAATCTGAAATTATAATATTATGAAAATAGTTGTAGTAGTTGTAGAGATGTTTCACATGTTTATATTGGAAGAAATAAGTTATGTCAATGCTGTTGAAATCCCCTTCAGAATACAATGTCTGACAGTACATATAGATAACTGCTGCATCATTTCTCTTCCCCTCTGTCAAACAAAGACCAAATAGCACTTTGTTTATAACCTCACAATATTAACCAAGGCAGTGAAGAGAGGGAGAGAGACCGCTGTTTCAAAGGTAGCTCTAAATGGCAGAAAAACCATCGTGCTTCCACATGAGGAAACTGAGCAGATGTCACAACCCTCTGAACGTCAACAGACTGTGTGTGTAGAAATATCTACATATAATTTCTCTCTCAGAGACAGTGATGATATGTTGTCTCTTTCTTGCAAATAACACAAATCTACTCTTAAGGTAAAAAGCAGTCAGAGATTTCCCTGACAAGCCCTCGGAAAGCACGGTGTAGTATAAACTCATAAAAAGGTTCCCGATATAATAAAGCCCATTTCCTGACGATGATAAGATAAAGCTGTAAACAGAAGAAGGTGAATGTTTCTGTAGACAAAGACACCATCCAAGCAGCTGAGTGACGTACTTCTAGTTGCAGCAGAGACGAACATTCATGGAAGAGCTGGCAGATCTTCTCCACAGCTTCTTGAGCCAGAGATGTCATGAGGCCGCTGAGCTGGATTACCTGCAGAAAACAAAGAAGCTCACCGTTAGAGGCAGATAAACATGGATGAACATGTAAAGGGTAAAAAATAAAACAAAGAAATTAACAGACTAACCACTGTTAATTGGTTTTAAACATTTTTCCATTTTTTAAAACTTAATCAACTTACTTTCTTGTATCAGTGCATGTAAAAAGGGCAAAGCTTATTAAGCCTGTACTGCAGTTCAGTCATGCCTCTGGAAAGATATAGTGCAGTAAAAGTACACAGCTGCACAAAGTCCAACTATTCAAGAAAAGTATAAGTACCTCATGTTTGTACTTAACATGCGTAAAAGTATTTCGAGCAGGTCCACCTCAACATTGAGCAAAACTCGATAATCAGCTATAATTTTAAGGCGTTAGACCAGAGGTCTCATTGTAAAATACTAATAAATGATAGATTATTATCCTGTAGACATAGAGCAGATAGATAGGCCTCAGCCTGCTGTCCAATTCAAAATGGCGTCTGAAGATAGACTCTTCTCGACAGCTGCTCCACCTGGACCAACCACACCTGGACGTTTAAATGTGGTTTCACCTGGACACGCGCTCCGTCAGGCGGTGGGAGTTAGTTTAGTTTTAGCAGCAGCAGCTTCCTAGCTCTTCTATTTCTATGATCAGCTGCTTGTCTAGACAGGAGGGGGCACTAACACAGAGAGGGCTCTGGAAAACAACAACAACCAGTAAACAATAAACTGTAAACACAGCAAACTGTTGCACGCACCTTCTCCGAGGGCTCGTGCGTGTTTTCAGCCGCAGGTGACGCCGCTTGTGGTGTTGAACCGAAAACTTTGGTCATTTCTGTCACAGCCGCGTTGACCAACATCTCCAAAATGGCCCCGACCTGCGCCTTCAAATCGGACATGCTGGTGAATTATAACTATCGATAATTATTGATTAGCTCCAGGCTTTATAATCAAACAAACAGCTGTCGGTGCTGAAACATTGTCGTTACGATGAAAAGACACTCGTGCCCTCACCACACGGAAGCTCTTCTTTTTTCCTAGTTCCCGCCTTTCAAAATAAAAGTATGCATTTTTTTCTCTTACAGTTCTTAATATTTTATTTTTAAGTTAAAAAATCATTTAAACATCTTGAACAAACCTCATCCTCACCACATACATCCAACAACACAAAAAAACAACAAATATAATAAAAGGGGGCAGTGCTTAAAGACAAAATTAAATTGTAATAGTATAATAGTCTATCCTGTAAAGAGGTTTTCTAACCAACCAGAAATGATGAAGTCTCTATGACAGTGTCAATGATGTAACTATGTAATTTAAATAAGGCTGCCAAAATTTTCAAAAAGGTGTTATATAAGTGGAATACAGGTGAATAGAGGTGAATCAGATTTCCATGTCATTACTATACATTATCTTGCCACACATTAAGCAATTTCTATGAATTTAGTTTGAGAATTGAATAGAGTTCTGTTAAGATTTCTGAAATTTCCAAATTTCCTAATACTTATAGCTCTGGGTCCAATGGAAATTCTGTAATTTTGGTCAAAGTTTCACAAAGGTCATACCAAAAAGGTCTTGACCTTTATACAAAGCTAGGTAAAAGGAAGGAAAGAGCCGACCTCTATACCACATCTGAAACATATTTCTGACAATTCAGGATTGGATTTATGTCATTTCTGTGGAGTAAAATATAATTGACGAAGAAAGTTATAGTGAACTAGTCTATAATGTCCATTTATAGCGGCAGATAAGCTACTTCACACAAATTTGACCAGAGCTGTTCATCAATTGTAGTATCTCCCATCTCTCCCTGGGTTTGTGCATATTTGGCTTAGGACCCTCATTCAACAGTAAAGAACACGTTTTTGTATTTTAGTATGCAGGCTCTATGTAGTCCTCATCACACTGAATGCTGGTGACTAGCATCCCAAAGAGCACAACCATATTTAAGTCTTCATTAAAGAGTGGCATCACAAAAGGCTTAAATTGGTCATATTTAATGACAAACTTGAAAGATGTGGTAAAGTAACTAGAGGTAACCAGGGCAGCAGCACAACTGTTTCATTAACATTGTAAGTAAAGAATTATTGTTGGTTTGAAAGCATAGATTTACAGACTCCTAGCTCCTGTACCAAAAAATAACATGGCAGGTTATCAGGCATAAATGGACACAAATGTGAGAATTGCATTTAAGGTAAAGTGCATTTTAGCAAAACCTTGAAGGAACTGTGTCATTTAAGAAAAGGAATATCAAGCAACCAAAATAAAAGACAAGCAGGGGAAAGAAAGAAAACAGAGGGAAAAAGGTTATAGACAAACACAGAACGTTGTCAATACAACTTGCTTAGTGTTTCTCAGTGGTTTAATATTCCAAGCAGAACATGCATTTTTACTACACAATGTACTAATTCATTCTCAGTGTAGTACCCATAGTAAGATTACTTAAACAAACTTAAAAATGATATTCAGTTGTTACGACCCTTCATTGCACTACAGATGAGTGTGTTCACTTTACTAATAGTGTTTCGACCATGGCTTGTCATCTTCATGTAAATGTACAGGCACCGGGAAAGTAGCCCATACTAATACAACAGCAATAAAACTATACTAAGTTTTTAAATGTTATTTTTTATGGCCTGACTGTAATGGCTAACATGGTTGTTTACTGTCCCCCAGGTGGTGACAGCGATGAATGAATAGAAATCATCACCTTGATAGTTCCTAAACTTCTCATTATTCACAGGAATAACACAGTTAAATGACACAGTTCCTTCAAGGTTACTTTTAGTATTAATATTCATATAATATTGGTATCACTCATGGCATTTACTGTCTAGTCAATAGTGTCTGCACTAAAAATATAAGGTTGGTTAATAAACATTACATTGTTCTGCACTATTTTTGCTGTCAAAATAAAGGCATGGTATGTCATCACCTGCACAGCTGTTCAAGAAAATGTCATTTCATCCATCCATCCATCATCTATACCCACTTATTCCTTAACCAGGGTCACAGGGATCTGCTGGAGCCTATCCCAGCTCTCTTTGGGTGAAAGGCAGGGGTCCACCCTGGACAGGTCACCAGTCCATCACAGGGCCACATAGAGACAAACACCCTCACACACTCACACTCAGACTTCATTTCAATTCAAAGAATTTGTTTTACTGTGCTTATCACACAATATAATCAATTACTGAAACAATACAGAGTCTTAAAATTTGAAGCAACTTTTATTTAAATGCAGAAATTGTGGGTTGTCTGTATCTTTTCACACAGTTGACAGTCACAGCTGAGCCTCTAGAAACAGGCTGAAGTTATCTGAAATATAAATTCTCATTCAGGCAGCATTAATCCCATCTGACAATAATGTTATTCAGGATCCTTCTGTTACAGCGTGGTGGTTCAGGTTTCTAGTGTGCAACATCAGTTCTCCTTGCAGTTTTAGCTTGTATTTTTAATATCCAATTAATTTCATTTCTTGATGTTTTGTCCAGAGAGGAAATAACAATTTAAGATCTACCACAGGAAAGTCTCTGCCTGAGGCATGGTGGCTGAATCAATGTGCAGTTTCAGGAGGTAGTGACTGTGTTCCCCTGGTATTTCTCAGTACAATTATGTCTCTTGAGCAGTCTTGAGTCTGAAAATCCAAGTCCACAGCTGCTGCAGGAGTACGGCCTCTCTCCTGTGTGGACCTGCATGTGAAACTTGACGTGTCCAAGCTGCCTGAACCTTATTCCACAAACTTCACACTCGTAGGGCTTCTCCCCTGTGTGGATGCGTAGGTGTCTAAGGTAGTTGGTGTAGATCCTGAAGGCTTTGCCACACTCTTCGCACTTATGTGGTTTCTCTCCAGAGTGCTGGAGCTTGTGGGACTTGAGGGCCTGAAGGATGATGAACCTCTTCCCACATACGTCACAACAGAATGGCCGCTCTCCAGAGTGGCCTCGCTGATGGTAGTCGTATGTAGCTTTGTAGAAAAATGACTTTCCACATGTGTCACAGTGGTATTGCATCTGACCACTGTGAATTATCTCGTGTCTTTTCAGTGAACTCGCAGAGTCGAAGCCCTTGCGACAGGACTTACAGCTGAATGGCGTCACGTCTACAGTCGTTCTGTCTCGTCGATAGATAACTCTGCGATTTCCTCGCTCCCGAGTTCGTCTTCTGATGACCTGACCACGTCTTTCATCATGAGTGACTTTCTGGTGTTTCTGCAGCTGGCAGTTGTATAGAAAAGTCTTTCCACACAGGTCACACATGAATGACTTTGAAGCACCATGAAGGAGCATGTGGGCTTTCAGCTTGTTGTCCTGAATGAAACTCTTCCCACAGACTTTACATTTGAAAGGTTTTTCACCTGTGTGAATACGAATGTGTCTCTTCAGGTTGTGCTGAAGGGTGAAGCCTGCTCCACACGTCTCACACGTAAAGGTTTTCCCTCTGTGGACCGACTGGTGTGTCCTCAGTGATCTCCTCTTTATAAAAGCTTTGCCACACACTGTGCATTTATACGGATGTTCACCTGTATGAACACTTCTATGGCACTGCAGTGTGAAGGCGTACCTGAAACTCTCCCCACACTCCGAGCATTTGTGAGGCTTTTCAGCAGTGTGCACAACCTGATGAGCCTGCAGGTTGTGTTTGGTTTTGAAGCCTTTCCCACAGGTGGAACAGAGGAAGGGCCTCGTGTCGGTATGTACGAGCTGATGAGTCTTCAGGTGCATTTTTGTTTTGAAGGTCTTATCACAGAGCTGGCACTTGAAAGTAGCGTACTTCTTCTCCTCATGTCGCAGCAGGTGGTACTCAAACGTCGTTGTATTCCTGAACTTTCTTGGACACTGGTTGCAGGTGTAAGGCCTCTGCTCTTTGTGAGAGTTCATGTGTTTCATCAGATGAAACTGTCTGGTGAAAGTCTTGTCACAGACTTTGCATGCAAACACCTTCCCTTTGTTCCTGGGTTCTGCATCCTGTGAGCTTTGGCTGCCGGTGTTTTTGGATTCTGCTGCGATTTCTGTGGTGCAATCCTCTGCAGCTGTGGGAAAAACAAAAGCTACCACACATGATCTAGAGCAACAGCACTATACAGCAACAAATGGGAAATTGTGATAGTAAAAGAAAACATTATTACATATAAAACTTAACTTGGATCAAATGAAAGCACACTCAAGTAATCACACTCACTGACCAGTTGGGGAACTTCGCAATGTCTACATATCAACTACTCCTAACAATCTCACCTTGTCTAGCTGCTGTTGAGGACCTGGCTTCCTCTAATCCTTCTCCACCATCTGAGCAAGTAAAGAATACAGGCACATTAATCAACTGCAAACAGCAAAAGTTAGGCAGCCAGTGTCATTTATGCTGCCTGGGACAAAATTTTCTCCAAAACTGGACACAATGGCAGAATTGGTATTTTGCCACCAAGTCATAATATCACAACTACAAATAAAACTGCAGTTTTATAGAAGACCTTACAATTTGGTCAGATTTCACTTTTAATGGAAACGTACCATATGCATCATGTCCAGCAGCAGGCGATGATTCTGTGACTCCCTCTGTTGATTTTTCCAGATTTCTTTTTAACTTACCAAACGGCTTCAAGGTGAAAATCAGCCCACTCTGCTCAAACAGGACGGGGCAGCCATTCAAGACGTTTTCTCTCCACATTCTGGCGTTTTCAAAGTTTTCAGTCGCAGTCTTCAGCTCGCTCTCCAGCTGCCCCACTTTGGCTTTCAGGGTCTGGTTTTCACTGTGCAGCAGTGACGACAGCTGGGAGAAAATGGCGCTGATCTTTCTTGTTGCCTCTCGTGCCAACATTTCCACAGTGCAGTCCAAATCTGGCTGTGAAGATTAAAAAAGGTCACCACCATTTACTATAAAACATCTATTAGATAAGACTATCTTTGATATGAAGATGCATTTGTGGTGGATGCATGTATCTGTTAGTACCAGCTGTTCATGGACATCTGTCAGCATTCAGTTAAAATGTTCCTACAAATTAATTAACATTTCATACCAACTACTGGGAGAATTGTGGACAATACAACACTATCATACTATACAGTAACTATTAACAAATATAACAATACCTCTTGAATTACTATGTTATTTATCAATCTATGACAATGTTTACAAATGCAGTGGCACTAACATGATCAGGGGGGTGGTCATCACTGCTGTGAACACAGTAATTAGCCTGTTTACACTCTATTAATAAGTCAAACTGAATTAGGTCAAATATAAAAAGGAGAATTTTATTAGTGTAACTGATACAGTGACACACAGAGAAGAAGAATAGAGACTTGCAGTTTGAATTTAATATCTTACGTTATTATGACTACTGCTGTAACTATCAATTATTTTCATTATGGAATAATCTGATAATTGTGTGTGATGGATGTGATTATGTAAGTAAAAAGTTTAAAAGTAGTGACAGATGTTTGAGTGAGAGTCAGATGTAACTTATTGTTTTGACCAAGCAGCAGGGGAAAACAAACTCAGCTGTATCAAACCCTACGGCGATTGAAGAATATTGATAAAAATTTAAATATTAATCTACATATAAATATATTTCAAATGCCATAAAACCAGGATTGAGATTTAACTAAAGTGACTATAAGTAACGTCAGTCACATCACTGAGTGGCGGTAAGTTAACGCCGTTGACAGGAAACAGAAACGTAACTTTAAAACTCCAGATAAATATGAGTTTGAGACAATATTTATAAACAAACATGTATATTCTCATGCACCCAGAGCTCCATTTTCCTGATGAGTGTGAAAATGTTAGCTAGCTAGATGTTAAATGTGAGGACACTCCGCCATCTTTGTTACGCTGTTACTTCAGTGGATTTTACTCCGTCGGTCCAATCTCTCCCAGCTACAGCATTTCTGTCGGTAAACTCACCTTATTCTTCTCCTTTACGGGACCTTGTTCTGCTGAATGTCCAATAACAACAGCGGCCTTTATGACCGTCTCCATGATGGACCTCGTTTCTGAATAGAACACAGACTTTTCTGTCATTTTTTCCTCCAAACGAAGAGAAGACGCTCACAACGGCAACTAAACGGCACCATCTGTCCGGAAATGGACGCGTTTACGTACAAGCCTTTTTCAAAATAAAATGCTTCCAAGCTGCTTCGATCGCAAATTTCAATTCCAATTACAAACAAATAAAATGTACATACATAAACACACTATAAAACTATTTTATAATCTTAGTATTTACTGTGTAAATAATATCTTAATCGCACTCTATTGGATTAAATACATAAATAATTATTTCAAAATAAGACAATCAAAAATGACCTTAATTTTCTTTTTTAATATTAACAGGAAAAGAGAAACAGTTTCAGCTGTTGAAAAAAACAAAACAAAACACTAACTCTTAACACAGAAGTAGCTAGCTTTTTTTTTTCATCATCAAAACATTTATAGAGGCGTCATACCCTAGTACCTCTTTCTGGGGTTTCACAAGTTCTATAAAAGCAAACAGCCCAACATGTTTTTAGCCGCTGAGGTTATTGAACTTAAAAGAAATACCTAAAAATGCCACAAAAATTCTGCCAACCTTTACTCTGGAAGAGTCCTGTAACTACTTTTATTATCTAATATTACATTAACTACACCCTAAGTATTTCCTTAACTCTAACATATCAAGAGTAATAAGTGAGAGTTAGCAAAGCCCTTAAGTGTTAAAAGTCCCTAGTTTACCAACAGCCAAAACAAAACAAAAGTTTGCAATATCAAACTTCCCTTTGCCATTACGAAGCTATCACAAGCAAATGTTTCGCATTTTATCTGATAACTGCAGCAACTGGACGTATTTCCAACCATGGAAAATATTCATTTCCTGTTAATGAACTCTCTAAAATGTTTTAACTGAATGAACTGGACCAACAAAAGGTTATGAACAGGAAACTAAAGGTCATTTTTTCTGTCTCACTTGTGAACACAAAAGCACTGGGCCACACTCAGGTCATTTTGTTTCCCTTAATACAACCCGCCTCTCCAATTCAAGACTTTTTTAGATTAACAAGATTTCCAATTCCCCATGTAGACCTACTGAACATGCCGGTGGATAACACAGTGCAGCATCACATCATATGACCTACGACCCATCGCAGCTGTGCTTCTTGAGCTGCCTTGAATCAGAGAAGCCGCGACCACACTGCTGGCAGGAGTACAGCTTATGTCCGGTGTGGACCTGCAGATGGGACTTCAGCTGATTTGACTGGTGAAACTTCTTGTGACAGTACAAACATTCAAACGGCTTCTCGCCCGTGTGGATACGCAAGTGTCTGTAGAAGTTTCCGTCTGTCCTGAAGGCCTTGCCACACTGATCGCATTTGTATGGCTTTTCACCAGTGTGAATCCGCTCATGCTGCTTCAGACTACCAGCATGGAAAAATCTTTTCCCGCACACGTCACAAACGAAAGGCTTCTCCCCTGAGTGGCTTCTCTGATGATAGCCGAAAGAGTATTTGTTATGGAAAGACTTCCCACATAAGCCACAATTGTACTCCTTGTGCTCACTGTGGCCTCTTTCATGGAGTTTGAGTGAACATGCAGCGCTAAACCCTTTCAGACACACTTTGCAGCTGTAAGGTTTAACCAGTGACTTGTTTCGCTGTCTACCCTGGAAAAGTCTTTGTGTGCCGTCTGTTTCCTCGTTCCTGTCCGCGTGCACGTACTTCTGATGTATCAGCAGCCTGCAGTTGAAGAGGAAGGTCTTTCCGCACAGATCACACATAAAAGGCTTTCTGGCACCATGGATGAGCATGTGGGACTTGAGCTTGTTGTTGTCTGAGAAGCTCTTCCCACACTCCTGACAAGTGAACGGCTTTTCGCCTGTGTGAATGCGAAGGTGCCTCTTCAGATTGTTGTTCAGGCTGAACCTCGCTCCACAGATATGACAGGTGAAAGGTTTCTCTCCTGTGTGGACTACACTGTGTCGTTTCAGAGCAGTGCCAGTCCTGTACGACCTGTCGCACACGGTGCATTTGAACGGAGTAATGCCTGTGTGTTTCCTCTTGTGCACCGTCAGCGAATGGGCATATTTGAAAGTCTCATCACACATCGAGCATTTGTACTTTTTGGTGTTTGTGTGAACGATCTGATGAAAGCGAAGCGTGTCTTTACTCTTGAAAACCTTCCCACATGTTTCGCAGTTGAACGGTCTCTCCTCCGAGTGTACGGCCATGTGACATTTCAGCTGGACTGACGTCTTGCAAGTCTTGTCACAAAGTTGACACTTCAACTTTTGCTTCCATTTCTCGTGGCGTAGCAGGTGGTTTTCCAGCGACTGCTGGATTCTAAATGTTTTCCCACACTGGTCGCAGGTGAATGGCTTCGGTGGTTTCAGCTGCTGGTGACGCTTCAGGTGATTCTGAAGCGACTGCTCTTTTCTGTATGATCTTTTGCACTGAGGACAGGGGAAGGGCAGGGGGGCTTTGCTTGACTCGTGACGTAAAAGATGGTTTTCCAGAGACTTTTTTAACAGGAAACTTCTGCCACATTGTTCACAGGGAAAAGGTTTCTTGTGGACCCTCATGTGTTTGTTCAGTTCACCTTTCCAATGAAAACCGACGTTGCAGTGCTCGCAGAAGAACTGTTTCACTGCCCGGGATCCTTTTCTTCTTAATCTGTCACCTTCCACACTGTTGCCAGTTGAAACTGGAAATGGAGTTAAAATGGATAAAATTAGCCCATTATTATCTGAAGATATTGTTGTAATATTTACTTTTTTCAGGAAGGATGTATCCAAGGCCTGCTACACCTGTTTACAAGCTCAAATTTAACATCACATCATGTTAGAAGCAACAGTCTAAAATCTAATCTTACCTTTTTCAGCTTTAGAAGTTGCTCTCCTGGTTCTCCGTGATCTCCCTGAAGGAGGCTCATCCACAGATTTCTGTGAATGCACAAAGAAAAAAATCTGAGTTTCATGTAAAAAGGTTGAAACTGAAAAGATTAATTTACACTCTAAACAGCTGAGAATTATTTTTGGCTCAGACTGTTGCGTTAAGTCAACAACACTATTAGCATAACCCTGCTGCCCCTAAAGTACAGGCTGTAGCTCTACCAGGGTGGGAAATAAACATCACTACGCTGCTGGACATCTGTATACAATCACATTTGACAAGACTAAACTAGAATTATCTGAAAGGCTCTACAATGAAAAGAACCTGAACAGTGTAAGTTTGACGTGTTGCTAATAGACATCCACAGAGCTGAACCAAACATGCATGGAAACATCCCACCTTTTCCTGTGCAGAGTCAGCCTCACTGCTGGGGTCTGGACTGGGGACGTCCTGAGGTGTAGACCCTGGTGAAGCTGCAGGTTTGAGGATGAGCTGTGTTGTTCCGGTAGCTTCAGAGACGGCCGGCAATGGCGTTGGGGGCTGGGTGACGACTTGGCTGGCACCGACTAACAGCACCGTGGGAGCGGAACTGACTCTGCCGACAAACACCATCGGGGTTACTGCAGGTTTAGGGACAGTCAGAGTTTGAGCTGTGGAGCTGGGATCATGGTCGGTGCTCTCTGCTGAAAGCGGCGGAGGGCTGGAGTCAGATTCCTTCACAGAAACCAGAGGGGCAGCAGGTTTCTGGGCAGACTGACTGGTGCAGGTCACTGGGGCTTCTGTGAAGTTGAGACATAAAGCACAGGTTCTTGAAAAGAAGAATTAATGCAAGTGTAAAAAAGAAAGTTGTACACAACAAAGACCACAGTTAGTGTCAAAACAAACAAAAAAAACAACCAGAGATTTACATGTTCCAGCTTCTCAAATGTGAGGATTTGCTCTATTTGCATGTTTTCTATCATTTTACATTTGAAATTCTATTTATATAAAGTGATTCACATTAAAACAAAAATAAAATACAGAACCAAAATAAAAGGACAAGAACATCAAAACAAAAGTAACGCAGTAAAATGCTAGAGTGATGCTAAACGAAGGCCAGTTTAAAAAGACAGGTCTGAGTTCACAGATCGTAGACTGGGGGACAGTGAGTCCCATAGTCCGGGGCCCACAATGCAAAGGCTCTGTCACCTTTAGTTTTAAGCCTGGATTAACAAGCCCTGATCAGAAGACCCAGGAGTCCGACTGGTGACACAGGGCCACAACAGTTCACTAATGTAGGTGGGCCCTTCATCATGTAGAGGCCTAAGAGTGAAAACCAGAACCTTAAACTGAGTTTAACAGGAAGCCAGCTTAATGAAATCAGTAGAGGGGGAACATGGGAGCTCAGAGGATCTGGTCAGGAGCTTTGCAGCTGCATTTGGGACCAGCTGCAGACATGTCAAGACGTTTTACTGACACAAGTGAATACTGAAGTACAATAGTCCAGGTGAGATGAAATAAAAGCACGAATAACAATCTCCATCTCAGACTGAGATACCACAGGACCGAGTTTACTAACGTTTAACTGATAAAACAGGAAAGAACCAGAGCCTTAACAGGCATACATGTCCATCGACAGTCGCCTGTCAGCGGTCACATCACCACAGATCTTTAGGGGTTCACTGGGAGTAAAACACAGACATCACCTGGTCTTAGCTAACTGTCATTGGTATTTTCACTCTTTTCACACAGCAGATTCTCACAAATAACCACCTAGAACTTCTTTTTAATCAAAATTACTTCGACAAGTGTATTTGTCACTGGAAATGCCCTCAGGCTGCCGGTACATGACGTTTCTAAGCTCAGTGTGACCGACAGGTGAGTTCCACGTGCGACCGCCCCTCACCCAGCACCGGGACGTCAGTCGGGCCTCCGGGTGTCTTGGTGCTGATGCTCCTCAGCTCCTTCTCCAGCTGCTCCATGTCTCGGCCCAGCTGACCCACTCTGGCCTCCAGGTCCTGTTCCAACTGCCCGGCTTTCCTCTGCAGCACGTCCTCCAGCTGCTCCACTCTGGCCCGCAGAGCCTCGTTCTCCTCGACCAGCTCCGACGAGACCTCCGTGAACACTTTGTGGATCTGAACCACCAGAGTCTTCTCTATCTCCTGGATTTCGCCGAACCTGGTCTCTTCCCACTCCGTATTCAGCGCCTCTTTGGCCCAGACGTCCCTGAACACGGACACGGCCGCCTGGATCGCGACTTCCACGATCGAGGCCACTTCGCTGCCGAACCTCGCCTCCATTTTTCTGCGGCGACAATAAAAGCTCAGCCCGCTGGTTCCGAAAGCTCGCAGCGCATTTTAACATCAACTGTGACTGAAACTAAAGTCCGCCAAACTATAAACACAGCAGCTCTCTTCCTTCCGTCTTAATCCACATATGGCGACCTGTGCGCCTCTGAAAAGGTTCCGGCCGTGCCGCGCTTCCGCTTCCTGTGTCTAAGTTTTCACAATAAAAGCTCTGACGCTGATTGTGAAACATTTTTGTTGCAGGTGTGTCTGCTAGGATACTTTGTACTGTACTGCAATTATAACACGTTAAGGCAGAACTTTTTTTTGTTTGTTTTTTACTAAAATAGGTATTTTGATAAGATAAGATAAACCTTTTTAAAAAACTAGTTTAATTTTAATTAATTTTTAAATTTCTATTGCTTTCCTTCTTTTTAACTTCCTATTCCTAGTGAATCGGAGTCAAATTCCAATAAAGCTGACTCTGATTCTTTCTTCATCCCCAAAAGGGAATATATCAGGTAGTCTTGTAGTTAATCAGTCAGTCAGTAGTGAGAGTAGTCAGGTGTCATCTGCCATTGACTAAGGTGTTGTAGAGCCTGATGGCAGTGGAGACGAAGGATCTCCTGTATGGTTCAGTCCTGCAGCTGCTCTTCTGCTCCCTCAGGATGTAGTGAAGGGGATGGTCAGTGTATTCCATTATGGTCGCTACCTTTGTCTGTGAGCTTCTCTCCACCAGAGCCTCCAGTGAGTCCAGCTTCATTTCAGAGACTGAAACAGCTTTTCCCACCAGTTTGTCCAGCTGCCTTGCATCCTTCTGTTTTATGCTGCCTCCCCAGTAAACTGCAACATAAACAGCACACTTGTTACCATAGTTTGGTAAAACATGTGCAGCATCTTCCTGCAGATGTCTAAGGACCTAAGCTGCCTTAGGAGGAAAAGTTGCCTCTGTCCTTTATTATATAGAAAGTCCTTGTTCAGTTACCAGTCCAACTTATTGTCCAAGTGCACGCCTAGATATTTGTAAGCTGGGACCACTTCAATGTCCACACCACAGGTGTTGGTGTCTTCCTGTCCATTCCTGATACAACAATCTAAATTGATCATAGTATGTTGAATTAAATGCTGGATTACCAGGATTACCAACAAGAAGAACCTGATGTCTGAAGTTCTGGCAGTTTGATTAGTGACAATGTATGAAATTATGTGTAGCCTTTTACATCATATCAACTAATGTGGCTGATAATTATTAGGTAACTGACTGGGTCTCTTTTGAAGGGATCCTTTGTGAAACTAGCTCAAAGACCATTGCTGTTTGTGAAATCACTTCCTGTTTACTACACAGTGCACTGCATTTCAAATTGAAATGACTGACTAAGGAATGAAAAAGAGTGTACAAACACATGGTGTACAATAATATTTGCTAACAATCCTACAGAGCAACACTGTGTTTTACTGAGTTAGTGATGATGCAAAATGACTGTGTTTGATTAACTCTCTGACATATGAAATTACTGCACACGATCTAGGTAACTACTGAGGGTAAAGAGATATGCATCCAGTCTAACTATGGTAACATTATAGATGAAAGTTATAGCCCATATATTCAAATGTTGTATTTCTTACTTTTATAAGAAGAATATTAACAGCTTAGAAGAATTCATTATAAAAAGTAGACATCTTTTTTGTCTTTGTTGTTTATGTTATAAACCCACCCAAGAACATAAAGATGATGAAACATTTCCAATGAACATCAGCAAGGAATATTTTTCTTCTTAAATATGCAGAAATACAGAATGATACTATCTATTATATTACTACTACTAGCAGGCTAATTCCTGCTTCTGAAGAGTGCAGACGCTTTTCTGCTTGCTCCTGCTTCTGCCAGCTTTACTTTGCTTTTATTCCTTTTTATTTAATTTATTTTTACCCACTGATTTTCTAATACACTTTTTACCTCTTTTTTTAACTGTATTTGGAATTTTAGTGAGGATTTTATTTTTCTTTTTAACACTTAATTTGACCTATTAAGGGACTACAGCCATGGATTGTTTTCAACATAAATATTTCAACATGTCTGGAAAAGAAAACACATTGTGCCAAAACTGCAGGATATATCTTCAGGAAATCAATGTGTTACAAATGAAGATTCTTGCACTGGAATCTGAAAGAGGACTTCACGGCACGCTTCTGTTCAGACCCAGTGGTAAGAAGCCGAAACCTACTATCAATAATAAGTGCTATGTTGACCAAAACGCTACCTTGAACCTGGACGATACAGTGTCTTTCCCAAAACTTTTAAGAGTGGGGATTGTTCAAAATGAAGCCACCTGGCATGAACTTGGTGCCAAGCCAAAGCGTCACAGAATTAGAAAGAAGAATGGTGGCACCCCAGGACCACATGTAGCATCAACAAACATACAGCTCAGTAACAGGTTTCAACCACTGTCTGAACTAAATCTTATTGAGCAAGAAATGTCTGCTGTGACTGAAAACCAAAAAAGCAATAACTTTAAAAACAGGAGCCATGGAACCAGTCAGAGAAACAGATACAAAGAACCTGTGACAAATGTGAAGGACAGAGATATCCTTCTGCTTGGAGACGGTGCTATTAGTGACATAAACAACAGCAGAATTATTACATGCAGCTACCCAAGTGCCATGGTCACTGATATATCAGCTCTCCTCCCCCAGGTCATCTCAAAACACCATGGAGTCAAACAGCTGATCCTGCATGTGGGTGCCGTGGACACCAGAAAGGGAGAATCAGAGGTTTTAAAAGAGGACTTCTCTAAATTATTAGAGAAACTTAACAAACTGAAAATCCAGTCATTTGTCAGTGGGCCTCTCCCAAACATCGACAGGAGGATTAATAAATTCAGTCGGCTGCTTGCATTGAACACATGGCTGTCCAAGGCCTGTGAGATAACAGGAGTGCACTTCATTGATAACTTCAACCTGTTTTGGCAACGCGACGACCTGTTCAAGGGAAAGGGCCCATATCTGAGCAGGTGTGGAGTGAGATGGATAATGGATAACCTCCTCCACTCTCTGAGACACCACGCTGGGTCTGGATGGCCGTCTGAACAGCTAAAGGCTCCTCTGAGAGAAGAGAGGAGTGAAGTAAACACTCACACCATCAGCCAAGGATCCCCCCTCAACAGCACTTTCAATGGTGCCCCCTCCACTGCCCTGGGCCCCCCCAGCTGCATCTGCATCCTCTGCAGACTCATCATTGACCATCCCATCCACGGCTTCACCAATGGGATTTCCAAATCATTTGGAAACCTTGGTGAAATCAGGAATTAAAATGGTGCCTCTTACCCCTAACCTGGCAAGATCACGGGTATTATCATCAACGCCAGTGAATTCATCCCCCAGCAAACACCACCCCCTTTGCCACCCAGGAGCATGACCTATGTCCCTCAATCAATTAAAACTCCACTTTCCTCAGAGCACCCTGTCAGACCCCCCCCACCTGCTCCCGGACCAAAGATCCTGACTAGCATCAATGCTGCTATCAGCAACTAGGACACCCAGGCACCCAGGGCCTCTGCTGTTCTAGGACTTATAGCCATAATAAACCACTTATCGACCTGAGGCCCAGGGAGAGAACACTCTCCCCCAGTGCTATAGCTCCAGTCAAAACACGCAGAGTGGCTAAAAGAGTGACAGTTAGACTGTCCAATCAGAGAAATCTAATTCAAATCCCTTGCAGACAGATAGTTTCAGGTCCTACTCAAACTAATTTGAAACTTGCAGTGCTCAATGTCAGATCTCTATGTAACAAATCATTTTTAATCAATAATTTTATCTCCTCTTACAATCTTGACTTTATGTTTTTAACAGAAACATGGTTAGATAGCAGGACAGCAAATGTAGTTCTTATTGAATCCACCCCACCTAATTTTATATTTCTATCAGAAACACGAGAAAACAAAAAGGGTGGTGGCGTCTGTGCCTTTTTTAGGGATAATAACGTTACCCACAGGTTGTCATTTGGGGAGTTCTTATCATTTGAGTATGTATCTTTTAAAATGGAGCAAAAATTATCTCCCTCTGTACTTTTTATTATCCTCTACAAACCTCCCCAATGCTGTCAAAATTTTATTGATGAATTTACTGAGATGCTTTCAGTTGTCCTCACAGAGTTTGACTGTTTGGTTATTACAGGTGATTTTAATGTTCACATGGATAAGGCCTGTGACAGATATGCTAAAGAACTTTCTGCCGTCCTTGAAACGTATGGCCTTAGCCAGCACGTTAGGGAGCCGACCCATACCAGAGGTCACACTCTGGACCTTGTCATTACTAAGGGTGTTAACGTTTCTAATATCACTGTGATTGATGTTGCTTTGTCTGATCATTTTTGTGTCTTTTTTGATTTGTCCATAATTCCCAAAGATGCAACTGGACCTACACTTGTTCAGAAAAGACACATAAATGATAACACCAGGAAACTGTTTATGGAGATGATTAGGTTTGAAAATACCACTTTCTCTCATGTTGAAGATTTGTTGAATTCATATACTTCAAGTGTTCTAAATGTCATAGATGTGATTGCTCCTGTTAAGGATAAATTAATCAGGAACAGGCAAAAGCCACCGTGGAGAAATGATGACTCGGTCAGGGCACAGAAAAGGGAGTGCCGGAAGGCCGAACGAAGATGGCGTAAATCAAAGCTCCAGGTTCATTATGACATTTATAAGCAGATGCTGTGTGTGTTCAATGAAACTCTACGTAGAAAGAGAGAAATGTATTTTTCTGAAATCATCAACAACAGTAGTAACAACTCACGTGTTCTGTTTGCAACAGTGAGTAGGTTGACAAACCCTCCATCTCCATTACCATTGGAACTAATTTCAACATCTAAATGTAATGAATTTGCATTATTTTTTAATGACAAGATTCAGGGTATTAAACAAACAATAAATTGCACAAGCCAGATACTCTGCAGCCATCCAGGAAACACTTGGTAGAACTGAAACACTTTACACCAGTAAATGACATAACAGTTGAAGAGATCATCTCAAGTCTGAGCTCATCCACCTATTGCCTTGATGTTTTACCCACTAAGTTTCTGAAATCAGTACTAAGCAGTTTGTTACCACAACTCACTCAATTAGTTAATAACTCATTACAGTCTGGAACATTTCCAAGGGCCTTGAAAATTGCTGTCATCAAGCCTCTCCTGAAGAAGAGCAGTCTTGATGCCATGGTACTGAACAACTACCGGCCCATATCAAATCTGCCGTTTTTAGGCAAAATCATTGAAAAAGTTGGTTACCAACAACTTACTGACTTTCTCATGCTAAACAACTGCTTTGATGTTTTTCAGTCAGGATTTAGGCCCCATCACAGCACTGAAACTGCCCTCATCAAGGTGACAAATGACATTCGTCTGAACACTGATGCTGGCAGAGTCTCTGTCTTAGTACTGCTGGATCTAAGTGCTGCTTTTGACACAGTGGACCATGTGATCCTGTTACAAAGGCTAGAGGACTGGATAGGCATCTCTGGTACTGCCCTTAAATGGTTTAAATCCTATCTTGAAGACAGGAAGTATTTCGTTGAAGTTGGTCACTGTGTCTCAGATCAAATGGTGTTGACATGTGGGGTCCCCCAAGGGTCCATCTTGGGACCCCTTTTGTTCAATCTTTACATGTTTCCTTTAGGCCAGTTAATACGCAGCAATAATGTGTCCTACCATAACTATGCAGATGACACTCAGATTTACATTTCACTCACAGCTGGTGAATATGGACCAGTCGACTCACTGTGCAGCTGTATTGAACAGATCACTCTGTGGATGCAAAACAACTCTCTCCAAATAAACAGTGACAAGACTGAAATAATCATCTTTGGGCCTCAGAAACAAAGAGAAAGTGTCAGCAGTCACCTTGAGTCTCTTCCTCTAAAATTTAAAAATCAAGTTAGAAATCTAGGGGTAATCATGGACTCAGACTTGAATTTTAACAGCCACATTAAATCGATAACATCGTCAGCTTTTTACCATCTCAAAAACATTGCCAGAATCAAAGGGATCATGTCTAAACCAGACTTGGAAAGACTCATCCATGCATTTATCTCTAGCAGGTTAGATTACTGTAATGGCCTGTTCACAGGGCTCTCAAAACGAGCTGTAAGGCAGCTACAGTACATTCAGAACGCTGCTGCTCGGGTCCGGACTAGAACCAGGAAGTACAATCACATTACTCCTGTTCTCAGATCTCTGCACTGGCTTCCTGTCTCTCAGAGAATAGACTTCAAAACAGCACTGCTTGTGTATAAGTCTCTTCATGGCTCAGCACCACATTACATCTCTGTCATGCTGATGCCATATGAACCATCTTGAACTCTGAGAACATCAGGGACAGGCCTTCTGCTCGTGCCCAGAGTCAGGACTAAACAGGGAGAAGCAGCGTTTCAATTATATGCAGCTAAAACCTGGAATAGTCTTCCTGATGATGTTAGACAAGCCTCATCTAACATAACTTTTAATTATTATTTCTTGCTTATGTATTTTTAACTTGTCTTTTATTTCTGCGAAGCACTTTGAATTACTATGTGTATGAATTGTGCTATATAAATGAACCTGCCTTGCCTATTATAAAATTTGATGGGCCATTCAAAAAAATCTTAAAATGTTTGATCCCCTTTGCATTCAGTTTGCTACCTGTATTGAAATAAAATTGAAGAGAACAGAGAAAACACCATCTGTGAGACCCCAGACCTCTTTTATCAGTGTCACAAAAAACACACACACAAACATTATGTTTCAATATCACAATTTGTATTGATCAGTTCAAAGAAATGACTGTACAGAGTCAAAGATTCGCACTTGGTTCTAATAATTTTTTACATTATTGGTTCATTCATTCACCTTTTTCCATGTTGGTAGTTTGTGTCGCCCCGGTATGATACAGTGATTGTACAGTGGAGGGATGGGACTTCAAGACATGCACAGCAGAACTGTAATAGACACTATGTCATTCATGCAACCTCTTTGTCCTGACGTGCGTGTGCGTGTGGAGATGTGGATTGTGTTCAAGCCACCGTTCGGTACAAATTAACAAGCTCGCTTCAACACAGACTCAAAAAAGGTTCAACTTAACAGATACAAGGGGCAGTTTTCTCAGCATCAACATGAACTTTGTTTTTACAGAAAATATTTCTGGGGCAAATACATTTGTACAGGGAGGCAGACAGGCTGAGGGCGGACAGACAGTGGTGCTCTGGAGTAAAAATAGTCAGTATTGTCAGCATTGGATTGTCTGTGGCTCTTTTTTTAACTCTGCGAAAAGTGAGTTTAAGTCAAAGTTAATATGAAAAGGATCCAAAATAAGTAAAGGTTTTGCTAAAGAAATGATATGCCATTACGTGGCCCACATATTTGCATTTGCTTAAATGACCTCAAAACAAAGATGATGATACCAACTGCAAAAAATAATCAAATAATTGTATTAACCCTCATCCAGCCATGTTTGCAGAAACAAACAAAGCCTATTGGAAAGTGAAAGTGTCACCTCATTAAGTGTAAAAGTGTGTACAAATGTGAGAATCAGGAATGGCTGTAAACAAAACTCATGACTGCACATTAAATTAAATGTGACTGGATATAAATCATAAATCATGTTTTGTTTTAAAGCAGAAATGAACAGTTTTATGTCTGTAATTGTTACGTTTTTGTAGAACATTTGTGAATCTCTCTCTACATCTAGGCTGAATCTGTGACCTGCACTCAAATATTCTGAGTACACCATCCTTAACCTCATTTAAACAAATTGCAAATGTACATTTGATCAGTCAGTACAACAGCTGGTGCACTCACAGATATTATTGTATATGTTTTTGTTGATGAACGGTTAAATTTACCAGCCCTGATTGTCCTCAGAAACACCTAAAGGCTAAAGGAAACAACATTATATTTAAAAAGTTTATAGTTTGATTGCATTCAGTGTCATCAGAGCCCTCCTTATTTTCCTGTTATTATATATCCTAGGCAGTGTGTGTGTGTGTGTGTGTGTGTATCATCACCTGAACAAGCAGCAGTCTTTGTGATTAATGGATGATGAGCCTGATGTAAACTGGCTGTGGCTTTTTCGGGCTTAACATGAGGTGTTTGAAACAAATCATTAAGAAACGCTGCATGTCATCCTGAAGTTTTCACAACTGCTCTTTCCAAGTGCATTTCATTAAAACTATGAGTTAGGGCTGCAAGTAATGATGTATGTCATTATAGATTAATCTGGTCGTCATTATATCAATCAAACTATTAATAGATTGGTCTACAAAAGGTCAGAAAACAATGAAAAATCCATTAAAATTTTCATGGAGTTTTGTTTGGGTCCA
Organism: Mastacembelus armatus; assembly: GCF_900324485.2. Classification (NCBI taxonomy): domain Eukaryota; kingdom Metazoa; phylum Chordata; class Actinopteri; order Synbranchiformes; family Mastacembelidae; genus Mastacembelus; species Mastacembelus armatus. Next base: position 23,570,394 of record NC_046645.1, on the reverse strand, counting down.
AAGATCTTTAGTTTGTAATGTTGAGAGGAAAAGCATCAACCAGTGAAAAGACTTGAGCAATGAATTCATTAGCAAACCTTTTGCCTTTACTGTCACTAAATGAATTTAATCAATTAATCAACTAATTATTTCATCTATAGCATGAAGAGCAACTCACAAACAATTGATCGTTTAAATAAACACGTCAAGTCGTAACTTTCCTGGATCTGATTTTCTCGGCACCACTGACCATCAGGCCTCAGCTCTGCAACAGGCCAGTGTCTCTAGTGCAAAGAAAAAGTTGCATAAAGTCTCAGGTCACTGCTACCATGGACATCATCAATATTAACAAAAATAATTTCTGAACACAGCCCTCTACAGTCCTCAGAGATTATCCTCTACTTTACTGCATACTACTGAGTGGTTTTGGTGTCTTTACAGCTGAATGACTGAACGGTATCAGACAAAACTGCATCAGTGTTTCCCTCTGCTAAAGTATAAGGAGTTAATATTTATACAAGTCAGCAATTATAATAATAACAGAGACTTTATTTTGTAGTAAATAAAGATGAAATTTAAAGTATAAAGTATATTTTTATTTTCCTATGACAGGAGATCAGGAGGAAACACTGGTCTGAGCCAAAACTTTCATTTCTACATTAATTTCCACTGAGAGAAGAAAAACCAAATATAAATACATCAAAGATAAACCAAAATGTATTTTATTAGTCAGTTCACCTCGGCCGACAGACTGAGGTCGATGTCAACAGAACAGTACAGACACACACAGACAGGCAGCACATCTGCACGCTCGTTGTCCTTTTAGTTTTAACCCAAATCTGAACATGCGCACGTCAGTCAGTCTGTCATGATATCACCCAGGATCACACACCTGCTTGTTTCTGCTGTCAGCAGCGGAAAATGGCTCAAATGACTTTCATCTGTTAGTGAATCAGCTGTGCTCTGCATGTATCAACAGCATTGTGATATGTCAGTTTCTCACACTGTTCGATGGATAATCGACAGCAGACGTTTGTTCTGTGTCACTTTCATCCTAAACTCTTTTAACCCTGACTTTGTTTGTTGTGTCCAACATGCACGCACATGGTTGTATTGATCTGCCATTCACGCCTAAGTCTGATGCAGAAAATGTGTTGAGATAAAAACTGACTGAAGACATGTTTGATGATGAACACAAATTCAACCAGGTCAAAAGAGAATTTAAAGTCCTGAAGTGAAAAACATCCGACCTGAAAACCAAAACAGGCAGATAAAACAATGCTGTGAGCAGATAACGTCGTATTCCACATTTCAGACAGAGAAAATGATTCACTTGACCCCAGCAAACTCTGAAAATATAAAACCAATTATGAGTGGGATGCCATGGAAATGAGCTTAGAGGAAGTCTAATAACTCAGTCTAATAACTCACATTTAGTCGGCGCTTTCTGCAGTCACAGCCATTTCCACTGCAGTTGTTCATTACATATTTTTCTATTACTGCAATGAATTAGAGCTGAGGTTTAGCTGAAAAATCAAAAACATCTGAAGAAGGATTTTTCAATCGAAAGGAGTTTTAAAAGGACTTTAAATGCTGTCTGACCAGGGTCTGGAACGTAACTTCAGTTTTCCCATCAGCCTCTGCAACTGGTGCAGATACATTTACCAGCTAATCAGACGTTTATGGCTTCGTGTTGCGTTTACAGGGAATTCAACATAAGATGATGAGTAGCCAGCAAAAATAAGCTGTTTTTAGATGAGTGATTTCTTTTCAAGCAAAACATGCAGTCTCACACCCTTCAGTCTAAATATTTGGTCAGTGTGACATCTTGTGTGTCTGCTCATCCATGTGTTCATTTATTCAGCCATTCATTCCTGTCTTTACTGCACTGATGGACAGTTTATCAAGTCTTTACATTTTACATCTGCTGAGCTGTGTGTGTGTGTGTGTGTGTGTGTGTGTGTTTGGAAGACTGAGGTGGCATCTGAGGGGACAAACTCGTGAAGCACACAATAAGCACACACACCAACATAAATAACCTGAGAGCTATGGAGACCCTGGGAGCAGAGAGCAGCAGCACACGCACACAAACACACTCACACACATGCACACAAAAATAAGGTATTTTGAAATCTGTATAAAACGAATGTGACAGTTTTGTGTGAATATGTGGGAGAGAATTAAAGGCCTGTTTTCAGCCTCAGGGCCTCATTCATTAAAAACATGCCTGGTGCAGATTTTGTGCTTATGACAAACTTAATTTAAGGAAAACTGATCAGTTCCAGTGAAATTCACCAAATTTGTTAAGATCAATTACCGAAAATAGGAACACTATCATGTTTTTCTGTTTTATCTGTTAAATGAACAATTAAACAATACAGTAATAAACGAGGCCCTGGAAGAGTCTACCATCAGTTTAAGTCCAGTTGTCTTCTCTCTCTAATCGCTGAACTGTGTTACTGTCTTTATTATCTTACATTTGAATGAATCAATTGAATTAGACAAGTGGCCGCAGAGATCAAGCAGCCCTGGAGTCTTGATGTCACAGTTTAACACCTTGAAACTTGTCTGTCCTGCAGAAATCTTCCAGAGAAAGTCTTTATTCCTACATAAATCCTACAAAAGAACAAGTCGCTGTGTTTTTACATTAATTCAGAAAATATTTCAAGCTAATTTAGAAATTGTGACCCGGGATTTTAAGATTTTTCTATTCATGTTTGAGCAGCATATTGTTTTCTCTTGTTTCGCTGGCACCCTCTACTCCCTTCTTTTCTTAAATCATCATCTTTCCACCTTCCTAGGATCAGGACAGAAGCTGTTAATCAGTGTTGATTCATCCAGGTTGAGATAAATGTATCAGAGAAAAACCTGTTTCAGTTTCATGGCCAGATGGGATGAAGTGGAGAAAACAAAACTCTTACTTTGTGTTTGTATTTCCATAAAACATTTTGGCATAAATCCATCAGCCTTCGATTTCCGAGGAGTAATAAGACATAGTGTAGGATGTCTGGACTTACAGACAGATAGATACAGTAGATAGGACAGACAGACGAGAAATACATACAGATACAGCTCATCTCAGAAAAAAGCATGGAACAGTATGAGCTACATTTTATCGCACTACCAGCCTTCCAGATAACGTGATGCGTGTCCCGCCTCTCTCGCGTTTACGCTGCCCGGGGTTCAGCAGCACAAAGCTCCACCCTCTGTTCTCTGAAACAGCCACTAGGGGGAGTCAGCGGCTCTGCGTGTTCTCACAGAGACACAGAAGAGAGAGAGAGAGAGAGAGAGAGAGAGAGAGAGAGAGAGAGATGTCTCCTGCTCCAAATCCGTCCTGCTCGTCCTGTGAATGAGCCTGGGTCCGTCCTTCTGTCCTGTGTGTCACTTTCCATCCAAACACAACCTCTTTGTTGACAGTGTTGGAGGCGGAGAGTAGGAAGGGGGCGTTCACTACCAGTCTACGGCTCCGCCTCCTGCCCAAAGTTCACACGTTTCAATCCCAACCAATCAGTTGCCTGAATCACTTTTTCTTACTTGACTTTTCTGAGCGCTTTGTGTCCGACTTCCCGCCCCGATCTGACCTCTCTGACCGTTCTCCTCTTTCCTTCTCCTTATCTCTCTCCTTCTCTTTCTCCTTATCCTTCTCTGCCCGTTCGAGCCGCTCGGCCCGGTCTGAGCGCTCGCCGCCTCGCTCTGACCTGTTGTCCGCCTTGCTGCCGTCACGGCGCGTGCCCTCGTCGGTGGATGAGGTAGTTGGTTGGGGGTGACCCCATTTGGCAATCTCCTCGTGCTCTGAAATACTGGCGGTGATGTTGGTCACCCACGCTTTGAGGTCCTCCTGCAATGCACAGAGGGAGGACAGAGGTCACGAGTCTGGTATGGGTATGGGTCAAATAAATCAATTTTTACAACTCCAGATATGAGATGTGTAAAGAAACACAGAGTATATCTCACCTCATCTTTTGCATGAAACAAAAACTCACTGCCATCCTTGGTTCTACAATAAGAACAGAGGGCATTAACTAAGCAACAGTGCCAAACAGGCCCAGTGGATCATTTTTAAAGAAGTGTTTTGTTTTTTTTTAGAGTTAGACCTGGCTCAAATAGTTTTTGCAATCTAAGAGGTAGCACAGCTCATGTCAACTTGATTCATCCATCCATTATCTATACCCACTTAGTCCTAACCAGGGTCCCAGGGATCTGCTGGAGCCTATCCCAGCTCTCTCTGGGTGAAAGGCAGGGGTCCACCCTGGACAGGTCACCAGTCCATCACAGGGCCACATAGAGACAAACAACCTCACACACTCACACTCACTCCTATGGGCAATTTAGAGTCACCAATCAACCTGACATACATGTTTTTGGACTGTGGGAGGAAACCAGAGTACCTGGAGAAAACCCACACAAGCTCAGGGAGAACATGCAAACTCCACACAGAAAGGTCCCTGATGGGTTTCAAACCAGGAACCTTCTTGTTGTGAGGCAACAGTGCTAACCACTAAGTCACTGTGCTGCCCAGCCTATTTCATGATAAACAAAACACAAGCCATAAACACATTTCCAGTGATTCAGCTCAGTGGCATCCTTCTGCTGCAGCTCATGGTTATAGCTCAGGGTTACGGTGGATGACAAGGGCAAACACGCCGCAACGGCCAAAACACATGCAAGAGAGAAAACACATGCAAGAGATAAATGCAGCAATGGATCACATTTTATTTACACTCAGAGAAACCAGCTGCATCCATGGTCGACTCTGTGACTGTCCATGTAGCTACTCAAGACAAGCTGCTGTTGGTGGACCACATAAATTCATCAGTAAAGATGAAGGCTCCTGAACAAAAACCACACATTAAACATTGGTGCGAAAATGGCCCCTTACTTGAGCGTGAAGACGTTCTTCTTCTTCTTGTAGCCGTTGGTGACGTCGCAGTGGCAGTGTGAGAGGCTGAGAAGTGGCTCGTTGTTGTAGGGTGCGGTGGTGTTCTTGGCGTCCTTGTAGAAACCCATCTCCCCTTTGTTCAGCACGCAGTACAGGTTGACCCATGACCTGCTGTGGTGTGGGAAGGCAGGAAGGGACAGTGGAGGAGGAGGGGGAGGTGAAGGGGAGGAGTACGGGGAAGGTGGTGGTTGGGGGGGGGAAATGGGAGGAGTCAGGTAAAGCTGCAGAGTCTTTCTCGCTAAACTAACACCTCACTCACCTGACCAGAGCAGACAGGTAGGAAGGCGGGATGGACCGGCACCAAGAAGGGAGAAGGAAACACACTGCTAAACAAACACAGACGAACTGACAGACGGACGCACGGACGCACAGAGAGGGAGGTGGGGATGGACGGATGGGGAGGTAGGCTATGTACACTGTTTGTGTGTGTGTGTGTGTTTGTTTGTGTGGGGCTTATATATGACTTACCTTGGAGGAGATGTCAGGAGCAGCCAGCAGCATGAGGAGGAAAGAAAGAGAGAAGTTTGGTTAAATGGCATTTTGGCAGCAACACAGCTTTAAGGTGTAGTCACGGCTCTTTTCTCTGTGTGAGGGTGTTTATGTGCACACAATACTCCAGCAAGCTGTCTGTCTACAGAACAGTGAAGAGTGCTCTAAAAAACAAGAAGACCTTCAGTTAAAATTCAGTGTCAACCCTCATTTTTTGTTTGTTTGGACTGAACTATGACATTTGCCCTCAGTCGTGGCCACAGAGATGCAGAGCAAAAGCCCAGTTACACTGTGCGATCATGGACAGTTGAGAGAAATGTCAAAGTCTGGTTGTTAAAAATGGTGGCGAGTTAAAATAAAAGAAATGTTTGATTCATTCATGTTCCCACTCTTCATACTCTTCATACCCAACTCTGCACCCTACCCTAACCCCCAACTCCCTGCAAAGTACACATCTTTGATCATTGTTAAAATAAATTGTTTTGCAATTACTGCAGTACTTTTTCAACTATCTTAAAAACAGATATTATAATGAAACAACCCTTTAATTAGACACTGTACAATAACAGCTCTAATAAAAAAATAATGTAAATATTAAATGTCACTCCTGTAATATATAACAGATTTTTATTTCATGATACGCAATCGTGCCTTCACATGCACCATTGCTATCCTGAACAGGATCAGAATATTCATGTGCACATAAACATACTCAGTGGCTCATCAGAGACAGGTTACATCTTTGCTCCCAGACTAACCTGTCGTTCTCAGTGATGATTGGAGGAAAAGGTCTGAGGATCTGCAGATCTTGTCTTCCAATCAAACACAAATCAGAGAGAGCACTTAAAAGAGAAGCTATTTTCAGAGTCATTCTTGTGCAGGTTTAAGCCATTCAGTACTGTGCTTTACCTTGCCATGTACATAACAGGACATGTACATTCGAGACATTCATCCATTGCCTTGAGTGGACGCATGAGTGGGACTCAGCTGGAGGATGATGAGCTTTTAGCTGTGCATAGTCAGCCCAGCCACTAGAGGGCAGTGCAGAGAGAGAGTTCATCAACTGTGTCTCTGGAGGAAAGCAGGGCAGTCATCTGGGGAGGCAGGTAGTGTGTGTGTGTGTGTGTGTGTGTGTGTGTGTGTGTGTGTGTGTGTGTGTGTGTGTGTGTGTGTTTGTACACATGAGTGTGAGTGTGTTCAGGCTAAGTGATTGGTCACAAGGCATCAATAGCTTCATCAGCATTCACTCTCACATTCATCAGTCAGCCAGTCAGTCAGCCAGTCAGTCAGCCAGCCACTCCTGCTGTGCTTTACTCTGTGGACTCATGTTAGATCAGGACGAGGCATCAGAAGCATCATGCATGAAGTTTTCACATGCGGTGAAACCGAGCTGCTGCTTTAATTCATGTAACACTTATTTTCAAATTCTGATGCTGACTTTACGACACACATCAAATATTCTGCAGCCTGAAAAGAGGCTATGTGTCTCATGGTGCCATTATCAGTGGAATACTCTAATGTTTAGATTTGTGCATGCTCATGTTTCTTTATTAGATAATTGTTCAAATGTGGCAGAAACTACACAAGCATGATGATGAATTAATAATTAATAACCGCACTGAAGAATTTTATAATTTTAACATTCCTTAAACTGAAACATGTAAACCTGAACATATGCACAACACAGAAAAATAAAAGATGTCTGCTGAGAAGATCTAAACTTATTATTGTCTGTATCATGCTGACACACAAAGAGGCACCATGTGTCATGATCTGAGCCACAACATGTCAGTAGAGTGTGTTAGCTTGTTAGCTTCGCATGCTAAAGTCATGCCCCTGTCAGCAGTTTTGAATACCATGAGAAACAGGCAGCACGAGTCAAATAGAACTTGATAATGTTTTAGCTTTTTTTTTTTTTTCATTTACCTAACTTCAGTCTAGTTAACAACAATCGATAGGAAAATCACTGAGCAACAGTGTGGTGGAGTATTAAGTCTGATCATGTGAAAAGTGCTCTTTTATGATAAACTCCACCCATAGTTTAGAAATATCGTTCCTGAAGAACCAAATTAGACTGTAGGTGTTACTTTACTATTTGACCAGTGTCCATCCTCCTTTTCTATCATCTGTTCCACATATTATGGTCATCGTCATGACCCTGAAGACCCACCTGTTGGTGCTCTTCTTCAGACTCTCGATGTCCAGCTTTCGGAACAGGAAGCCCTCATGGTGTGCGGTGTGTGTTGGTGGCTGGGGGACCGCCGGGCTGCTCTGAGCAGGAGCGGACCTCGACCTCCGTGTTGTGTCTCCTGGTTCTTTGGGTCGCGGCCGGCGGCGTGGTTTAGGTCTGTCCCTAGCTCGAGGCCGGTCGGGACGGGAAGACTTCTCTGGTAACCCGTTAGGCAGGCGAGGCACCTCACCACGGGCCTGAGGGTGGGGAGAGGAGGTGGAAGTAAAAATCACTGTTAAATCTTTGATGTTTTTCATCACCTAAAGCTGAAATGTTGTTATCAGGGATCACTCCAAACAGTAGCCAGACTAAAATATCTACCAGTCATATCCAGTTTTCTCTGACTACACAGATACATCTTCACACTCACTGCTTTTAAAGACAACATCACTCTAAAGCTGGAAACCCACGAGCTACGTTTAGACACCATGGCTGTTTAGAAACAACTGTATTTGAATGAAAAGGACAATAGATAAAACTCCAGACCTGCGCTGCTTCTCTTTCCTGCAGCTGCTCTACAATTTCTGCCAGGGTGGATCTCTTTTCTCTGTGGAAAAAATGCAAATTAGACAAACTTGCTGGAATTTGAATTAAGAGCTGAGGATAAAAACATACTTCAGAACAAACAACCCAGAGACACCTCAGTACACACAAAGTCTCACCCTCCTCCAGAGCGTCTGTCCGAGTGCTCCTTCCCAGTGTCATGCTCGCTGGATTCTTGTCTCTCCAGCCGGTGTCGGTCCCTCTCTCTCCGCCGGCCCTCGTGGCCCCCGTGGCCCTCTTGCTCACTGGAGGTTTGTCTCTCCAGAGTCCGTCTCTCCCGCCTCTCGGCCTGTTCCCTCCACACCTCCTGAGGCAGCTCGTCCCTGCGGGCTTGGATCAGCTGCTCGCTGGACAGCTGCCGCTCTATCCTGTGGTCCCTGTGGTAGGTGTGCGTCTGGACCTGGGGCTCAGCGTGGCCTAACGGGTCAGTCCTGGACCCTCGAGGCCCTCTGGTGGGCTCGCTGTGCAGACGCTCTCGGGTTGGCTCCTGGAGCACGACCTCGGCCATCACTGCCACCTCTGCTCTCTCTGTACCTATTTCTCCCATCATCATCTCTCTCTCCTTCCCCCGTGCTTTCTCCAGACGGCTGGCCACAATCAGCGGCGTCACAGCATCATCCAGGTGTTTGATTTTGGGTTGCCGTAGATACTGTGATGATTTCACCTCCAGTTCCCTTCCTGCCTGACCTGGGTGCAGGTGCTGCATTGCCTTTGTCGACTGGTCTCTCGCCGCACTGACACTTTCTCGGACCTGGTTGGCCGAGACTAGCATGGCTGCCGTGGCGACCGACGCGATCGAGGAAGCTGCAGGTTTGCCTAGTCCTGCGGCCACACCCACCACACCACCATGCCGTGCCTCCAGGGTGCGGCGGTAGCTGGAGCCGTTCATCACAGGGGTGTAGTTGGCTACTGTAGACCCCAGCTGACGAACTGCAGAAGAAGGCGAGGGTGTAGGGGTGGCAGGCGAAGGTGAAGGAGGAGTGCTGGCTTCATTCTGTTCATAGATGGTCTGTCTCATAACGGGGGAGATCGGGAGGCGAGGGAGGTTGGATGGACTGGGTGAGGCATCTTGGGGGTCCAGAAAGACTTTACGACCAAGCAGAGGAGTTGGGGGTAGTTTACTCTGCTCTGCCTTCAACTTTTCTACCTGCAGAAAGAAACAACAACCAGTTTTAGAATCAGACAGTCATGCAGGACCTTGGCACAGTGCATGATATGGAATATTCATCTTACCAATGATTTTGCAATTTACAACTTTGCTTTTTCAGTGGAAATCTCTCTTACTCTGGTCAGATTCTGCATTTACATGATGATGAAGATGACTTTACCGTGGTGAGCCGTCGCAGTGAGCTGAATCGCTCCTCCCAGGTGGCGGCAGCTTTACGGAAGGCTTCATGACGACGAATCAGCTGCTCCACCTCGTCTACACTCTCGCCCAGCTCGTTGCTGCTGATGAACGGCTCCTGAGCGGTCAGCCACGCCTCCGCCACCACCGCATCCTGAGCAAACTGGTGAACCTCCAACACTGAGGGGAGGAGAGGTATGCTTCAGTTTTTCATTTCTCTTAATCTGCATTGTCCCCTTGAATATATGTGTATTTAAGCTTCACGTGTTTGTGCAGATTTTCTAAACACTAAAAAATTATTTGTATGCGTGTGTACTCACACTGCTGGAGGACTTCCCAGTGCTTGTCCCACTTCTCAGAAAGCTCATGCTGCTTAGAAACAACTTTGTCCAGCTTCTCCTTGATCTGACAATACAAGTCATCCACATTAGAACCACCATTAGAGTCAAAATTAAAGTAACCTGCATTACAGAATATTTTCTAGGCACAATTGCTGTACATATTTTTAATGGTGTTAGTTATTAATTGTACCTCAGTTTCTAGTTAAGATGTTAGTTAGTAATCCAGTTTCCCTTGGAAATCATTAAAGTTTAACTTAAACTTCCTCATCTCACCTCTTCAGCCGCAGGGTTTCTAGCAGCCAGCAGGGTCTTTCCCATCTCGATACACTCCAGGGTGTTTCTGCTCCGAGCCTCCACTTCGCTCTTCAGACTCTGGTGATAATTCATCAGCACCTCTACTGAGGACACGTCTCTACAGGGACCACAGAGCACACAAATACAGACACACTGCTTAGTTTTCAACACCACTGGATACCACACTTTACCATACTAAGCCAAACAACATCAGAATGATATGTCCTTACTGGATTTGTGAAGAAATAAATTAATCATGATTGAAAATGCCAATGGAATTAAACACAGAATATACTACAACAAAAATCAACCTTCTCATTTCGTGTTTATCTATTGTCCTGTGACACAGATTCTGTGTTCCTTGTTCCTGTGGTGAGGATACCTGGGCTTCTCTCCTGTCCCTATCTGACAGATGATTGACTCCATCCACATGATCTGATCTCGAACCATCCCGAAAAACTTCAGCTTGTCCGTTTCAGTGGTGATCTGCAGTCGACACTCCTCGCAGGAGGTCAGCAACTCTTTCCAGCACTGCATCACTTCGTGCTCGCAGCACGCGATGGCTTCGGCCTTCTCGCCAGCGTACACCGTCCTCAGCTGGGCTGCACTCTCCTGCAGTTGACGCACCTGGGAGGGTGAGGAGAGCAGGTTTTAGGAATAAGATAAAATGAAGAAATAAGGAGCAGAAATTAACAAATGGAGCGATATAGTTTATTTTTACAAATAATGCACAAAACACAGCTGCTGCTGTGACGGCTGTGTTTATTCAAGACCAAATAGTACGGACTCTGTCACTTGACACAGCAGCTGTGATTTTGCATTGTTCTTCAGTAAAATATATCACTGTTTCTGCTCCCCAGGTGCATGACAGAGTTTAGAAAAAGCAAAATTAAATGCTGAGTAAGAAGATAGTTTTGCCATGAAGAGTCAGACACAGACTCAAATTCAAAAAGATCAACTCCAACTTATACCGGTATGAATGGGAGGCAGAGCGTGACAAAAAGATGCTACAAAGACATCTGCTGGATTAAGTACATGCGAATCACAAAACCAGAAAGCAAAATTTGGATTTTAAAAAGTGCTGTGGACCATCACTGCTGGGAGTCTTTGTGAGCCTGAATACTTTAGAAGATAATTTTCCATGCTGATTGTTCGTGTGCATGTTGCTGTACCTGTGTGACCAGCAGCTGTATGTCCTGTTCGAAGCTGTGCAGGAGTCTCTGCAGGGTGCTGGTGTTGGCAGTGCTGCCCTGCCGAGCTCGGACTTCTGGCAATCTTCGATGTTTGTCCGCAATCTGGGCCAAAACCTGACAAAAAATAGATCATAAAGCAGTGCAGCTGTTCTCACCACAAAGTGGGTCTTGCACTACAAAACACTAAAACCTGAATACTGAATCACTCCACATCAGCGTTGCTCCTTAAGCATTTTACCTCTCTGCAGTCGGAGAAGAACTTGTGCAGCTGGTGTGAAGCCGCAAGCATCTGAGCCCTGGTCTCCATGAGCTCCAGCAGGTCGGCCCAGGCCTCGTTCACCCCGTCCTTCCATTCAGCGATGGTGGCGGCCTCTGAGTGGCCGTAGTCAATGAGCTCATCCACCATCTGGTTGACTGCCGTCACTCGTTCCTGCCCCACACTGCCCGTGTCTGACGCAAACTTTGTAAACTTCTCCTGCAGGATCTGGAGGTGTGGTAGCAGCAGGAGGTAATAAAGAAAAGAAAATACATGGAGAAGAGAAAAAAAGATATAGAAACTTCTTGTTTTATATTTTTAGTAAAAGAACATCTATTATTCTCCACATGCTTTTAGAAAAGTCCCTCATTCAGAGAGCAGATCTATTAAAGGCTGTAAATTAATAATCAGAAGCTATAGCTGTGCAGATCAGTGTTATTTTCATTTCAAAATATGTTTCTTAAATCTATTATTCATCCACAAACACCATCTGTCAACACACTTACTGTGACATGCTCAAAGTCTTGACCCAGTTCAGGCGAGCTGGCGACCACCTCCCTCTGAGCGATCCACTGCTCTAGTTCGTCTACCTCCCTGTTGAGCTGGTAGAGCCAGTACTGCTGCTCCAGACGGCTCTTCCTCTCCTCCACCAGGTCCTTCAGAGACACGTACAAACGGTCGATCTGTGACTGGCGCTTGCTGATTTGCTCACTGTCACAGAGAGAGGAGAAAGTGAGTCAGCCCAAGTAAGAAAAACAGGGAAGACTGTGGTATTTAGCTCCAGCTATCTGCAGCAGCTAAACTGCCATCAAAATTACAAAAGATGTTGGTGCTGGTGCTTTACCTAAGTGGTCTATAAGAAGCTTTGTGTGGCAGTACTGCAAGAATTCATCTATCGTTATCTAAAGTTTAAATTTGCAAACGTTCTCAGACAAAGACTACAAGAAAAGGCAAGAATCTTTGTCAGGGTTAATAAAACATTAAACCACCTTTGAACAACAACAACGACATTTGCAGAATTTTATGGATGTGAATGACAAATCTTAGGTTCTGTATTGTTTTAGTAACAAAAATAATTTAAGAACATTTTAGTCTTAAAATATTTGTCTTGGACAGGTCAAACATAACCAAAGATCCACACTGAAAATATGTCTTGTCATTCCTGTAATCTGTTTTGCGATGACAGAAAATCTCTGTTACATGTTACTCACCAGTCGGGATGCCCCATTTCCAACAGCTGTCGACACTGCTGCGACAGCAGGCCGATGGTTTCAGCGTAGTCCTCGATGGTCTGTTCCAGGACCAAATGTTTCTTCAGCAGCTGCAGTGTGCTCGGCTCGTCCTGATGGGCGGAGGCAACGATACACACAATAAAAAAAAAAGTAAAAATAGTACAGATAAATGCTTCATGCTGTCTCTGAGAGTTTATGTAAAGAGTCATGAGCTGAATTTATGGTCAACAAAGTGAGATGTGCAATAAAGCTTTTGTGCCTAGTGACTATGAAACAGTCCTTTATTGAAACAGCGTATCTCAGACAAGCACTCACCTTTCCCTTCTCTTCATTCATCATGTGCAGCTCTTGCTCACTCAGCCAGGCCTCCACCTCAGCTGTGTCAAAGTAGTACTGCTGGGCCTGGTACATGGCATCCAGGACCAGCTGCCTCCTCTCGGTCTCGGCCCAGAGCACAGCCCACAGCTGGGCCAGCTGGTCCTGGCCGACTCTGATACAGTCGACCTCGGGGCTGCGTATGGAGGCGATGATCCCTGCTCTCTCCAAGACGTCCTCGATCCTGCTCCTGTGGCCCTGCAGCTCTCTCTGAAGTGTCTGAAGAGAAGCAGCGGATAATAACAGGGACGAAGACGAAGCTGTTTGAAAGTGTGCACTGCATATCACAGGAGTAACAAGAAAACATCATAGGGTTCTGTATGTGCAAAGATGTGAACAGATATTTTCACATTTAGTTTCTCACATATCTTTTTAGTGATTTGACCCTGATGAGTTGAAATTCTGATGGTGACGAACAACAGGATGAAAATACAGTTTAGATACGTGTTAGTTAAAGGCTGTGGTTAGAATCTGCTCCTCTGATCTTCTTACCTGATTCTTCTTCATGAGCTGCTGGACAGCCTGCAAAGTGGAGCCATGTTCCTGACACATGGCCATCGGGAGGCGCTCTTGGACCCACAACTACAAGCACAACAACACAGCACAGTAATAATTGTTTTACATTATTTAACGTATATTATTTTGAACAATGTTTCCTGTTCCCACTATAGTAAATAGGAATCTGTGTGTGTTAGCTGATAGTTGTCTGACTCACAATTTCATCCTCCAGGTCTCGTCCGACTTGGTGGACCTCTTTAGACGCCAGCAGGATGCGTCGCCTCTCCTTCAGCGGTTCGATCAGACGCACCATCCTGGCCTCCACGGCGGCCTGTCGCCCGACCACCGTCTCCTTGACCTGTGTCTGCTGTGGGAGGGAGGTCGCCTGCACCTGGAGCTGCCCCACCTCCTTATACCACTCCTCCATCTGGGTCTCCATAGTCTGAGGGGAAGAGGGAGGAAGAGGAGAAGAATGGCGGGGGACGGGGAGTAGAGTAGAAGTTGTCAAAACAGACAGAGGACGAGTTGAAGGATGGAAGGAGGTGAGAGAAAGAAAATAATTGGGCGGAGGTGAATGATAAATGTAGTCATAGGAGAGAAGATGGGATAAATCTCAGGTGAGAGTGAAACCATGTTTATAGCTAAAATGCTTACTCATGAATACTATTATATAAAGTCTAAAGTATATTTTTTTACACCAAATTGAAAGGATCACTTGAAATCACTTGAAAAAGGCTGAAATAGTTTGTGTTCCATCCAAAAAAGTCAGGATGCCTGATAAAAAACACAAATGGTGGAAAATAACAAAAGGCAATAAAGTTTTTAGACTATTCCAATGACAGTGAAGTATCTTCCTTTCACTGAAATGTCAATTTGTGATGCATTAAAGCAAAGATGAGACTGAAAATAACCCAAAACCGCAAAAGAAGAGTTGACATGAGACAGACATGAAGTGTAGTGAAGGTTACTGTACCCCTTGCCAGGATGGATGCTGGGTAGTGGAGTTTGGTTTGGAGTTAGGATGATGTGGGAAAGCAGTGCTGTTAAAGGAAGCTGTGAGCAGCATGCTGTGGGAGAGGAGAGTGAAAAGATGTTGGGTGAAATGATGAAGTGGTGAAAGGATGAATCTGTGTGTCAGCACAGGCCACAGCTGCCTGCTGGTTGCTGTGGAAAGAATCCCACTCTGCATAACCAGTTGGTGATGGAGGGCAAGTAAAGAGTTTCATCCCAACATCACATGTTCAGAAAGAAGGATTTTTAAACAATATGCTTAGTATCACAAAATGAAACCTGACCTGACGCATCAACACAGGATGCAGCAATTGAACTCGGCTCATTATTTGCTCTGATGACTCTGAGCCTTTCATGATTCTCCATGTTTAAAATGTTCAAATGGCCAAATAATATCATTTTAAAAAGTAATTAAATTCAGGATTTTCACTTCTGGAGCCTTCACCAGCTGACAAACCCATCTGCTTGACTTCTCTGCTGCTGAGACTTTGATTTAAAGAATAAACGCCTGGTCTCGGGTAGATTAGCTTGAACATCTGCAGACAGTGACTCCATTTGTATATGAAATTATATATTGCTGTGTACATCCTCCCCTCCTGTATGAATACATAATGATATTTAAAAAAAAACATAAGAGGGAAATAAATGCTTCGAATGCAGAGAAAGCATTTAGAAGATTTTAGATAATGTTTGCATTTTTTGTTGACTGAAAGTTTTGGTCAGTGGTAAATTAACTGCACTATACTGTATATATATCCCATTCATGTATTTATATACACAATACTTTAGAGTATCATCTGGACCACTTTGATAATCAGTGTCTCTAATCAGCAGAGTATCTGACAGTACAACTTCTGTCAACAAACGAAAGATATTTTTCCAAGCACAACTGCACAACTAGAGACGTAACATCAGTCTGAACTGAATAACACATGAACCAGTTGCTCAGTGTTTTATATTTTTCTTTTCTAAATGATAATGCGGTGGATGTGGATAACACAAATGAATTTAATGCTCGATTAGCATGTCCTACTGTGAACTAACCGAGCACAGGACAAACATGGATGAAACAGTTTCCAGCCGGTCTCAAATGAAATTCTGTTGATTTAGGCGACAAACAATAACCACGTTCTACAAAATGCTGGCAGCTGTATTTCAAAATATAATCACTTTAAACTTCCAATCATCAGTATCTGTAAGATGATCTTGGGATGAAACTCATAAAAGAGCACCGGGATTGTATGAATGCTAATTGATGCATAGTGTTTCCAAAAACCATCAACACAAATGAAAAATTAATGTGCAAATAAAAGAGCCTGACTTTGCTGAAACAAGGTGAAAAGCTGAACACAAAGCACAGCAGGCCCTCAGTGACAAATGTTGTTGTCACTTTCAAACATGCTGGTTTGTTCAAACATTAATGAGACAAATGTGTGACAGTATTTCCATACAGTAAGCAGTCATTCTGAGAAGTGAGAAACAAGGCTACACAATCACAGTCACAGTTTAGGTCAAAATGTACATCATGTTTCTGTACAAATTGCTCAAAAAAATGGGATCATTGCAAAAACCAGAAAAAAGCATTAAAAAGTGCCACACCCAACTCAGAGGAGAAACAGAGCAGCAGGGCCCTGACCAAATATAAACGTTTGTCAACATCCAAACTGAAAAAGCAAGAAAGGGCGAATGTCATCAAAACACACAGTAAAATTTTTTTCCTGTAAACAAACATACGTGCAGTTTTTTGAGCTGCTTGTTGACCGTAGTGAGGTCCTGTCCCTGGTCCACGTAGGCCAGTTGACCTTCCAGCTGGCACAGTCTCTGGTCCAGGCTTTCGTAGCTCTGCACAAGCAGGTCGGCCTTGTTGGCCTCAAAGAGCTGGCGTGCTCTGGCCTGAGTGGTGCTCTCCAGATCCTGCCAGCACTCCCTGATCTCCTCCAGCTTCTTCCGAACCACCGGGCTGAGCTCTGGCTTCTCCTGGATCAGCTGCTGGCCTTCCTGGATTGATGGGATGAGGGAGGAACACGGGGAGAGTTGAGGCAGAGGTAATAATAAGAGATCAGTATACACGCTGTACATTTCATAGCATTCAGATTGGTTCAACATGTGCAGCAGAACAGAAGTTCCTCAGGTGAATATTGTAGATAAAATACAAACCTTTGCCATAATCACTGTGCCATATTAAACACATCCCTATATATGATGATAAAGAGATCATTAAGGAGAATAATTAACAAACTGATCAGTGTATCTATGCAAAACTCTGAACATATATCAGTAAATCACTGTTTCTTTATCACTGTGCAAATTATGATCAAATATCTAATATGGTTATTTCCTCTTGTAAAATGAAATTCATATGATCAATTTTGCCAAACAATGAACTGTAGTTCTGCAATGATTAGACATGTAATTCAACATCATTATAAACTGAACATGTAAAATATCCTTAATTTCAGCTAATTTCCAAAATAATATCTGTTTTTTTTTTAAAATCATCTCCAATAGTGAAGTGAGTATTTTGGGATTTTGAACCATTGATTATATAAAACAAGTCATTTGAAAATGTCACCTCAAGCTTTAGAAAGTAATGAAAATACTGAAAATACTGAATCTGGACTAATCAACATAAAGGAGGCTGAGTCTTTCCCCATTTCATTACATCGACAAAAATTTACTGGATAATTATGTGCAGACACTGTGGAACTGGGTTAGGAGCTGTGTGTGTGTGTGTGTGTGTGTGTGTGAGTGTGTGTGTGCGTGTGTGTGTGCGTGTGTGTGTGCGTGTGTGAACAGATTAAACCTCGTCGTATTAAAATGCCTCATAAATTACCTCACACTTCCCTCCCCCTTTTCTCTCTCTCTGCTCTCTTTTTTATATTTCTATCCTTTTGTACCCCCCACTGCATTCTGAACCCCCTTTTAGATATGCACATGCACATGCACACACACACACACACACACACACACACACACACCGTTATTCCTTATGTACACCTGCTCCCTTCCTCTTTCCTATTTAGCTTCCCCCACAGTGAAATCCTTCCCCCAACCTATTGCAATTTGTCTTGTGCAGCCTGTGTGTTTCTTTGTGCGTTAGAGAAAGAAAAAGCTGCAGAAAAAAATGAATAAATAAGATCTGACAGAAAAATCACTGGCCTATTTATTTCTGCATCAAATGTCCGTGTCAGGAAGGTCACTTTAAATCCAGTCTGACTTACTAACTAGTGATACTATAATTAATTTGGTGTCAATATTCGTTTGCCTTTTCAAAAGACAATAAATGAATCTCGCGACATGGTTGCATTTACACAAAACCAATCCCAGTGTGCTGGTGAAATCTGAAAATTAGCAAAAGCTGAAAAGCCAAAAAGGAAAGGCAAAACTACATAAAAACGCAAAATCCCTGCACCAGATTTTATGGCAATCCATTCAACCGTTTTGCCAGTACATCTAATAGATGTTTCATCTTGGGTTCGACTCATTTTCTGGGGAACAATGAATGTGGACTGACTGACCAAAACAACTAATGAAATTATAATACTGCCAAGCTACTAGCTATCACAACAATAGTAATTTTATTTTTTGGCAGACATATACCAAATATTCATTCTCATAAAGTGTTCATAAGAGGTTTCCTGATTTTAAAATTCATCACACTGCACATCAAGTAATTTAGAATTTTCAAGAACAAATAAGTTATTGGTCTGTCTGTTTGCTAACTGTTATTCTCACCATTTTTTATGCTGTTGACTAAAATTTCCAGCATTTGGTGCTCGGCAGGTGGTAATTTCAGACTCTGCCAAGAAATCTCACAAAGACGATAAAGTAACTTTGAGCAGTGACTCATCATGCACAGAGGACAACATCCCGCCTGATTTACTCAGGTTATGATAAAATCTGCAGACACAGAGCTCCCTGATGCCTGGAAACTAGATTGCACTGAGGAGATAAAAAGGCTTTCAGTTCAGGAAATCTCTGTTTGTACCAAGGTACAGTAGCTCAAGGTGCGAATGTGTTACATTTAACATTTTCCACCTATAATTTCTTAGAAAATATGTCTGGATTCATGGGCTCAGATTCCTGTAGCAGTGACACAACAAAAACAACAACAAAAGTCTTCAGAACTGCAGTCTGTTTGCAGTAAAGCAAGCTGGATATGTCTGGGGCTACCTTCAGATTTGAATGTGTGCACATACGCCAACACACATAGAAAACAGAGGTGAGTTTCCACACACCACTCGCTGTCCTGTAAATTCCTGTGCAAGTGCGTTACACAGGTTTTTATTCTGGGGTGGTGTTGCTCTGGCTGCTGATGTGTGCCATCCTCTGCGGTGAGTGGGGGTGTTGTGTGGGTTTGAGCAGCTTCACCCACAGACTCAGAGCTGCTACTTCACACTCATCCACACTCAGATCAAAGAGGAGAGCTATTCCTCTGCTCATACAAACAGCATCTGCAAAGATCCCACAGTGAACAGGAAAATCCAAGTCCAACACAGAACACTATGTTATTTTTAATGTGGCACATCAATGACTTCACAATTGCAGATGTTTAGTCGGTGTGTGAAAACAGCTGTATATTGTCTCTTATTGTCCTCAGGGTTTTCCTGGCTTGAACCTGGAGGCATAAATTCAGCAGAAAGGCTATTTTAAAAACCTAGGGCTTAGAGTTCAAAAGATAGCAAGCAATCAAGCAATCAAGTTGCATCAACTAAACAAAATTATAGTATCAAGTGTTGTTTTGAGCCAAACCAGGACTAAATGTCTCTGTTGCATTGATTTTGACCTCTCTTCTTTCAACCTGCTACTCTTTTCCACAGCTTGCACTTCTTTTCCTTTCTTATTAATAAAGCTTGAGCTTCTTAAGAAAAGGCTCAATTTTACCAGCTCATCTGGTGGTGGTATGTGTTACTATCCTAAATAGACTTTAGAGCTTAAACTATAAAAACTTTCCTGATATTACAGATAAGCTTATGGAAATGTGTGATTTCAGAAGGTATTGTTGGGTTAAGGCACATAACACATAACCTCAGTTTGAATCCTGACAAGTTGTCACTTGTCAACTCTCCTTGAAACGCACAAATTCCAAAAGAAAACTTAAAAAATTAAGGTAATCATCTAAATCATTTCTCAAAACACTTGTGAACACTACAAACACCACCCACTGGCACATAATGATGATAATAAACAATCTGCTGCGACTGACAAGATAAACAGACAATATCTGAGCAGAACAAAATGAAGAAGCAGGCAAAGTGGTAAACAGGAAGAAGAAGAAGAAGAAGAAGAAGAAGAAGAGAGAAAGTCTCCTGACAGGACACTGATGCTAACAGTAACAGATGGACTGTCCTCATTCTGCTGGTTGGTCTGTACATCACAGCAGACATCTGCTCCCGAGTGTCACTGCTGACACTCTGCTGGTCAGTGCCTGTCACACCCAGGCCACTGCAGCTACTGTGTCAATATTTACTTGACGTGAAAAAAATCTGCTTCAAAATATTAAATTAAATCTGCTTCAGAATATATTCTGTACATGACTCTTTCCTGATGAAAAATCCCTGAGGTGCACAGAAACTGATGGAGGCACAAAAAGGAGGAAAAACCAACAGCAGAAAAGATTAAACTGTCCCAGATCCACCCTGATAATTCAAAGTAGGGTTTTAATTTGTACGATAGTGTGTTATAGTGTCAAAATGTAGAATATTCAAACCAGACAAAACACATTAAAAACATGGACGTCTCAAGTTTCTCCAAATGCTTCTCACAGAAGGATGGAGAAGCCTTTTGCAGCTGGTAAAATAATGCTAAGATGTGGACAGTAGTGAGACAGGTCCAGAATAATGTTGGACAACAACAATAAAGAAGCATTTGCTGTTTTCTTTCAGCTGCTCCCTGTTAGAGGTCGCCACAGCAGGTCAGTTGATCCGCATGATTGATTTGGCACAAGTTTTACACCGGATGCCTTTCCTGACACAACCCTCCTCATTTACTGGGGTTTGGGACAGAAACTAAACTCGCACTGTGCAACCTGAGTGGCTGAGACTAACGGCCCCTGGTCTCCCTTCCAAGTACTAACCAGGCCTGGCCCTGCTTAGCTTCCAAGATCAGATGGGATCGGGCACTCACACTCAGGTGTGGCTGCCCAATGCTGAAAAATAGTAATTTAATGAATTTCCATTTGGCATTGATGTGGTAGTTTACAGTACATACATTATATATATAATTGTACATTACATGGAACTGGGACACAGCTAAAGATCATCACCTACTAACAAGACAACAGAAGATTTTCTGGCCCTGAAAAACTGCACAAAATCTGCCACATCCATCCTACTGGTGCTTTTTTAGTCATTGCGCATTGTCTGGTTCACTATTCATGTTGTTAATGCAGCACAAAGACAAAAAAAAGCAATAATGAGTTGTCACCCACACATACAAGCAGCCAGCGCTGGCTAACAGAATAAAGAGATATGATATGTACACACACACACACACACACACACACACAAACATGCAGACCCAGTTGGAGATTGCATATTTTCCAGAAGGTGCCCAGCTAGAAGCACAGATGAGCACTGTTGTCCCAGCTACCTAACACGTGCCCTCCTCGCCTTCTCTGTGCTCCTGTAAAATCATCACTAGGTCTGGAGGAAGAAAAGCAACAAACCTTCATTTTCGCTTCTGTCTAACTCAACCCTCTGAGCATGCGTTTTTGTATTACGAGCATCAGAAAGCTCCAGGAACTGGGAGGAATAGAAGAAAATTAATGTATGTACAGAGTAAACCAACAAAAACTATGAATCATTCCTACAAAGTTTAAACACAATGATCATAACACGAAATGAAAAAATGAAATATTCACTGCTGCAGAACTAACAAGACATGCTTAGAGAAACAATATTTGACTGACTGCTGAACATTTTGGATCACAAAGCAGTAACATTTCTCTAAACCTTTCTTGGTTTAAACCTCTAAGCTGTGCATGCAGGCCAGTCAAAGTGGAGCTCTTTTTGAAGGATAAGTGTATTAACTGCAGGGTTGCAGTGCAGACAGGGGAAGCTACTGTACAGTATCACTGTGAGACATATTGTACTCAGAGTCAGCAGCACAGACACACACACACCTGCTGCAATAAATCAAATAATAAACTGGGCTCCAGTAAGTGATTAGAAGGTGCAATTGACCGTTTTCTTTTCCTGGAAAAGTCCATTTTTATCTGCATTATTGTATTTTGTTGGTTGTTTTAGGGAATGTCATTCTAACGCCAATAAATACAGAATGGTAGAAAATAATAGTTAAAAATAGGAATGTCCTTATGTATTATAATACAATATGGGAAACATATTGAGTGGTAGATTGGGTCTTGATCTCTTTGTGGGTGGATTCACAATCCAATACTGTATCACAATGAACTCAACTCTGAATTCTGATGTCTGTGAAATTTCAGCAAATACCAGAGTGTGCAGATCAGTTTTATCAGAGCTGTTGCAGCCGTAAAATAACCTCTGTCCAGCTCAGTTTCAAATCAGAAAAAACAATCTGACTGTGACTCTCTCGCCGCTCTTTCCATCTTCCTCAGCATCACTGTCTCGGTTCAGTCCAGTCCTAAATGCTTTTCTGGCATGAGTGCTGCATGAACAGTGATGCCAGAGTATCTAAATAAAGCTGGAATAGATTGAAAGGAATAAAAATATAACAGTACATCTCTATCTCAGTTTACCATTTGGTCTCAGTAAAAGAGATCCATTGATGTTCTCACCACATGTAGGTACACACCCGCTCACACACACTCGCTCATTCACACACACACAGTTTCTCATACACTGCAAAGCCAGCACAAAACTACAGGTCAGAGATTAATGCACACAGGGCTTTGTGAGTCAGGCTATAGGTGCACTGATGTACAGGGTATAACAGGAAACCTCCCACCTGCCTCATCTGTAAATGAGCAGGACCATATGGTTACAATGATAAGTAAGCATGGTAGCTTTAGGATGTACCATTTAAACTATTATTCTTAGCATTATGTGACAAATGATCTACATCCAATATTCTTGTCAACATGCTAAACGTGGACATGTTTACATGCTAACACTAACACTAGTTGTGTTTTAAATGCTGACGGTAGCATGTCCCCTTATAGCTTGCTCAACCTGTGTTCTGCAGTTAGACGGACCGAGCATAAACACTACAAGAAATCATGATACAATAAGAAGAGAGGAAACTACTCACAACAAAATAACACAAAACAATCATTACAAGCATTAAAAAGAAAAAATATACCAAGGTACCAAGTTTTAGCAATGAAAGAGACCCATAGGCGTAGATAGTGGACAGACGGATGCTTCATTAGAGCACTGTTAAATCATCAAGTCAATTCGTAGTTCATTCTTTTCATCGGTATTTATCTGTTAAGTCGGATCAGGGCAGCAGAAGCTGAGATTGTCGTTCTTAATGAGTTAATGAAGGCAATTAATTATCAAGCATAAGAAGAGAGAAGGCCCAAAGCCCTGTGGGTTTAGGCTACTGCATGGGGGGAAACAGCATTTTCACCGTGCACTCATACACTCCTCCACATACTCACACACATATAAACATAATCTGCTGCAACTGAAGCAAATCAGCTATAACTGCCAGTGTCTAGTGCAGAGTTACATTACAGACATTACAGAATGACTAGCCATGTCTTTACAACCAGCACAACTCCTAAAGGTGTGCAGGCTACTGGCACACAGATGTCTAGCTCTGTAAATAGAAAAAAAAAAAAAACAGGTTCTAGTTTTGGTGAAGTGGCTCAACAAAATGTATCTGGTTTGTTTTGTCTCCGGAAATGTCACAGTATTAATCTTTCCTCTGTCAAAACAAATGTTCACAAATTTGGTCATAGTTTCCCATAGTGACCCACATAGTGTACATTCAGCTCTGTTTATCTGGCCCACTAAGGGAGCCCAGTCATCCTGCAGCAACAGAACAGCAGTTATTGATTAAACATTGCATTTCACATTCAGAACACTGCAAACCTCAGCTTATTAGATTTGGCCCTCTGATCTACACTACATTAACACCAATGCTGTAGCCAATCTCAATACTCCAAAGCGGCTTTACATCACTTCCTCCCAAAGCTCAACCTGATTCCTGGTTAGAGTGCAGAGGACTGACACTGACGGAGAGAAGGGGAGGAAGGAGGAATGACCTTCACACACGAGCTGTACGAACAGAGGTGGGAAGACCAGAAGAAGGGAGAAGGGATTGGATAGCTGTCGCCTGGCAACCACCACACACACAGGAAAGAGGAAATACGTTGGTCCAGCTGCCGCCAGCTGTCAGACGTCAGGCTGACAGCAGGCCATCAGACTGACACAGCACATGAGATGCATGATAATCATCCAAACAGGTCTCCTCTGCTGGGGTGTCCCCCATCTCCCACACTCACCCACACACTGGTTCAGTCTTTCTTTTACACAATTACATCCTTTCAGACATGTGATCACACAGCCCTATGGCTGACACAAAGACAAACGCACTCGATGGTGTCTTGCTCAATGGTCAATAGCTGCTGAGGGAAGAGATTTATACTCATAGTTGTTTTTTCCCAGCATTTCCAAGGGCTCAGAGACCATGGGACCACAACCACACTTTTTAATTATTATTAGACATTATTTAAAAATGTCAAAAAAATTAAAAGACCTAATCAAAATGTGCATACATTTCATTTTTAATGACAGAACATCAGCTGTGTGGCAATGATGGAACTGAAAACCAGGATGCCAAGATTATCAGGATGTAATCACACCTGCAGTTTTTATGTTATGCCCCAACGCAGAGAAAAAATATTTAACTTCAGTGTGTTTAGTTTCTTGAGGTTCTTCCTAAATAATTGAGCATTAACCACAGCACATGCACTCACATGAGGTTTAGTGCCATCATGTTGAAGCAGAGATTTTGAAGGGAATCAAAACATGCTGAATCACTTATTCTGTTTCCTGGTAAAAGCTCAAGCATACTGTTTTACATGTTACACAGATACACTCACAGATGGCTGAAGCTACCCTAAAAACAGATGATGTGCTTCCCAGAGTCCTTCACGGCAGAGAGCGGTTCTTACCTGATGACATAAATAGACTGGAGACTCTCAGAGTACACAAACAGGTGAATACAAGCAGGACACAAAATGCAGAGTGTCTGTACCACAATGAAAAAGATCACAATTAGCTCTAACACCCACACAGTTTTGTTGTTTTCCTTATCTAACCCATTTTAATCAAAAAGCATTTAAAATCTCATTAGAAAATACAAATGGAATTCATATCTGGACCTACAGCATCACACAAAAGGACGAAATGTTATCTTGCACAAAAATTGTAAGCTGAAATTTTCAGTATGCAGAGCAGGCATGTGGGGTGAACATGGCGACTGCGCTCATATGTCTTCAGAAGATAAATGTTGTCCATCTGCCAACAGCTAGACAACCTGGTGTCACTACAGTCTCCTGAAGAGGATAAGCAGGGATCACTAGAGCTGGATACGCATCAAAACACCCATACACACTTGTACACTGGGATAATATAATCCTGACCTACCATCATATCACCAACCCTAACACCAACTCCTGACCTTGAAAGGCTTCTTTGAAGAAACAATGACGAGCTAAAACGTCCCACATTTTCCAAAAATCTTTTCATTGTTATGGTCTAAAATTGGTCGAAGACCAGTGGAGAAAAAAAAAAAAAGTTGCATGCACCTTTTCTTTCGTCCCATAAGGTCAGTTCCTCTAATGAAATAAAAATAAAATTCAAATGCAGA
The DNA here is from genome assembly GCF_900324485.2 of Mastacembelus armatus. NCBI lineage: Eukaryota > Metazoa > Chordata > Actinopteri > Synbranchiformes > Mastacembelidae > Mastacembelus > Mastacembelus armatus. The sequence goes on along the minus strand of NC_046645.1, from coordinate 23,544,866 downwards.
TCAACCTTTTATGTTATCAGGTTTAAGCATCAGCACTGTAATTTTGTTACATCATATTTTCTTAATGTTTTATTTTAAATATCAAATATTCAAATTGGTAAAATAAAAAAGAATGAAATTAATATTTACAGATTTCAGTATTCTTTGAGTAGTGTAAGATTTGAGTATGAATTTTGGATTGAGTGTCAGCCAAATTACATACTGTCATCTGAAGATGAAAACAAAGAAATGCACTTAGCAGTACTCTGATACTTCAGCTCGTGGGAGTAAAAACTAACAGGCTCCATTATACATCAGAGCAACAGCTGATCTGAGATCTTTTTTAGACAACCGAAAGCCACTATTGAATAGCTGTCTATGTTAATCATCCCAATTAGTCATATTAATTCTGAAAATAATGCAAATGCACAATAGGAACTTATAATTTGGTCTATTATCATACATTTACAAATCACATATTATCGTTTGCAGGCATATATATTGTAAATACAGCTATAAATGAGTGTTTTTCCTCTATCAGCATCTCTCTCCTCCTGTAAACATCTTACAGTAATCCACCTCTGTCTCAGAATATGACCTATGACAAAGGGAAACAACCTGGTGCTCTCTGACCACACATGATATCACTGTGTACTATTACACATCAATCAAACCAATCTTTCCACATCATCAAGTCCACATTATAGGCATGCACATGGCCAGACTAATACACCTTATCACACACAGACTTCACAGTGTCCACCATAGAAGAAGAAACAGAGAGACATGGCTGCACAATCAGGCATAAAGTAATTAGACATAATGAGCAGCTTTGGCTGTGTCTGCTCACAGCTTGGCTCCTCTTCATGTAGTGGGTGAAGATAAATACCTGTGTGGACATCACAGCACTACAGTGATCAGTGTGCTGATTGGACAGGGGCTGAGAGATGATATAATACTTGGCACTCACTGTTTTATTTTAAAGGTTTTCTGTTCTGAAATTTTTAAAGGGAAATCAACATTAAAGGCTGTTTTGTTCTGAAAGGTTGATATATCTGGACTGGAAGGCTGTTGATTTACACTGAACACATTCACTGTGACAGGGTTACTACACAGAGCTGTGGTCCATATACATACATCTAATGGCTCCATCTACCCCTCCGAACCATTTGAACCATTTCCTTAACCATGTCAAACGTTGTCTTACAGTACGGTGTGTGTTGTGCCTTGGTTCTGTTTACTCTGCTTCCACCAAAGGAGCTCAGCTTCAGCCCTGCCCAGTCTGAGACTGCAGGGGACTGAGCTATATGCTGCAGTCGACCACACTATATGCACCATCACAGTAAAGCTATGATGAGAGTTTTTATGACTGAGATACACACAGTAGCCATTTAATGCTTCAGTTCATAGCACAAGTGCTAAGCTTGATGATAATAAGTCAGTGTAATGTTTCTTCACTAAAAATACAGCAACTCTTTGGCTTTCCTCAGAACAGATGCACTGCCAAGATTTGTTTATACCATACACCCCACCAGACAGAGTCGCAGCGTGCTAATGAAACAGTCACAGGTTTGATTTTCTGTAACACCCCATATGGGTCCATCAGTGTCCATGTGTCCTGTTGAAACACAGCAAGTCAGCCGCCACTCACTATTCCTCACTGAGTGCCATCACATATTGTATCTAATATTGCAATGTTAATATGCACAGTGACGATGCTGAATGATATCCATCAACTTTATACATGAAACCACCACCTGAAACAGCATCAGCAGGTCAGAAAGACATGAGATAAAAAAAACTAACTCAGGAGTCATGTCGACCATGACAAATAATACCCAGATAGAAAAGTGGGTATTATATCACCTTATATATATATATTAATCTCCCCTTTTATATATTGTCTTGTTTCAGTATATGCATGATCTGTGATTACTCATTTTCCAGAGGAAGTGTTCAGTCACTCTGGTGATCAAAACACTTCACAGGCCTCAGTTACAAATAAAGCAATTAGGCTGGTGACCTGTAGAAATCTATGGATCATATATGTAGCAACATTATATCTAGGGCCATCTGTAGTATTATAACACAAGCAAATGTCATTCAATTACCACTTCTGCCATCTCTCACAGGACAAACACTGAGGCACACACACACAACACTACGTGCAACTTTGCCTAAAATAGGATCACACATCAGTGATGAGACTGAGACAGCCTGAGGAAATGTGGCAGTGAACTACAGCTCTACTGACCAGTAATGATTTTACACATCCAGGTTCACGTCACAGCAGCCAGTCAGAGGCGTGAACACAACAGCACAAAGTCAACCCAATGAAACCCTGGCTTGCTGATGGAGAACGGCTGGCTAACCCAATTACATGTGTGTCGACTGCAGCTTTAGACAAGAAGCTGATGTGCTGTTTAAAGCTCCCTAATATGAAACAGATCCTATCAGGTCAGAGCAGTGGTGAAGGTTACAGTGCTGCTTTCATTATATAAAGCCCCTCTGTAATCTCTTCTGTCCTTGCCACTGGCTTTGTTACGCTTTGATTAACTAAGTTTAGAGCTTTAGCGTTTTTTACAGGGACTATCCATCTAAAATTTGGCCTTAGGTAATGAAAGACTGTACAGCTTTGACTGAGTGATGCAGACTAATGAGGTCGCTTCTATTTAAAATGATGCTAAAAAGCAAAGGTTAAGTGGCAAAACTGCTGCTATAAATCTTTCCAGACACAGCTATTGTGATATAATTCATTCACAAGAGTCACCCTAACCCTAACACTAATAGCATGGTGAGCTAGCTGACATCTACTGTAAACATCCACATAAAGACATGCATCTTTCCATTTGTTGTTCTGTCTCTTCATCTCTTGATATTAAGTGCTCTTTAAAGTGTAAACTCATTGAAATGCCCTTCTCACCTTTAGGGGATAGACAGAATAATGTAATCACCTGATGAATACAGACTTTATCTCTGAACACACATAATCATAAATGCAAATCTGTTATAATGATTCTACAAAGAAGCCTGATGTTCAGCACCTTGATGTGTGAGCAACACACGCAGTGACAACAAGGCTTCACAAATGCCAAATTATCTGTGCACCTGCAGGAGCACTGGTCAAAAAGACTCCAGAACCAATTTTGTTTATGACGTGTAGAGTCTGAACTAATATTCCACATTATTCCTTCTCAATGTTTGTATCTTGACTGCTTGCTGACAAAAGAAAACACTAACCTACTATACCTATTATACACAAACAATCCATGTTTCCACTGAGGATTTTTTTTCCATTTCAAGGAGTCAAAGGTCATCAGACTCACTCAACAACAAAATGATCCTGTGAAGTTTCAATCAGGAGGAAAAAAAACCACCATCAGAAAACCAGGAAATCTCTCAGCCTTTCGGCGACCAGCAGCACTCACCTTTTCAATTTTGTCCAGCCAATCTTTATTCTGGGCCAACTCTGCCATAAAGGCCTGGTGCTTCAGCCATTTCTTATGAAGCTTCTGGGTCTCGTCTCGGCTGCTGTCCCTCGCCATCAGCATCTTCTCACTAACCCAGTCCCCCAGCTGGCCGAGAGAGGCAGAAAGGGAGAGAGAGAGAAAGGAGAGATACTGTTGGTACCATAAGATACAGAAAAACACACACACACATACAGATAGGTGAATGCAGAAATTGTGTCCAGCTCACAAGAGAAAACATATCTTTGACTGTAACTGTCATACACTGACTTGGATTCCATACACATATGTTTATATTAACTTCTATTGTGTGAAAAATGTAGACAAATTGCTATTTAATAGGCGAATAACATATAAAATGAGAAATACAAAGTCCCACACATAGACATATATTTAATGTGACAAAGCAGAAACATGTAGGCAGACACACATTTGCTATATAAACAGGCATGGTGGCAATAATTCACATGTTCACGCTACAGAGCAGGGTCCACAGTATCAACACACATACACCTCCACTATCCACTGAAATATGAAGCCTAAAATCTGCTGAGGAAGACTGTGTCTGTGTGAGGCAAACGCCACATGTGCAAACGCCACATGCCTAAGCTAACAGCATCACCAGCATATTCAGGTCAGCTTCAGCACCCTCATCTATTTGTCACCCACATCCTCACACCTGCATGCAACATCTCCACCTGCAACTATACCATCCTCTCCTAACCCCACTGCACAGCGAATAACTCCTTTACCAGCGGTCTTTAATGGAAACAGTCCACCGGGTTTTGGCAGCTGCAGGCAGCCGCTGGTATCCGCATCCTCGCTGGTCTGCCGTCACACACATGCAAAGATGCTTTTTGCCACAGAGCCCGATGAAAAGAGAGAGGAAAAGGAAATGAAAAAGAGAGCTATACAGAAAGAGAGATGCCTTCTGGAGAGCCAAACAAGCGACGAGAAAGATGTGCTGAGCAGAAAACACCAGGCAGGAGGGTAAATAACAATAATACTGGAGGCTGAAGAGACAGACTGGAGACTCAGGATTGAGGCTGTGCTCCCCTCTCTCCTCTCTCTCTTTGCTGTGTTGCTGAGGACTCACTAAACCAGAAGCGAAAGAAGCTTTGGGGGCGGAACAGTGATGAGTGAGAGGGCAAGAATGAGAATGACTGAGAGAAGAAGAAGGGGAAAAAAATCCTCTTTCCCAAAACAATAAAATGGCAGGCAGCCGAGCCAGTGCATGGATACCCCTCCCCTGCCTCACACCTTCAGCAAGCAGGCGATAGAGTGAGTGAGCGAGCGGGCTGGTTGGAGGAGAGATGGAGTGGAGGAGGAGAGGAGTGGGAGGAGCGAGACTGGGATTGTGAGGGGGCAGGGAATGCAGGCAGCGCCTCCAGGCTCACCGGTCACGGCTAATGATGCTGAACTGGCAGGGATGGAGGGGGAAGGTGGGCTGTAAATGGTCTCAAAGCAGGAGGATGGGTGAGTGCGAGAGGAAAGAAAAACTGAAAAACTGAAGCTGAGATTTTCTGGCTCCTTTAATGGACTGAAGCACACCGGTCTCCACTAACAGCTGAGCTCACGACTCATCTGTAGCTGCTTGTGTTTGACTCTTCCCCTCCCACACTACAAACAGCATCCCCCTGTACCATCCCTCTCTTCCTCTATGCAGCAGTCCCAGGCAGTGGTACTCTCTGTCTCCAGCCTGATGCTGCTGCAGTGGTAAAGCAGGGAAAAGAGAGAGAGAAACAGGAGAGGTTCAGAGAGAGGAGAAAGGAAAGAAAGGAGAAGGAGTGACGGAGACAGTACAGGATTGGACAAAAACATGCTGTCTCCTCTTACTGAAGTTAACACACAGTCACACACGGTGCAGACAGGTAAGGACACGCCGGCTAACACGAGTAAACGCACCTCCCACATTAGCGCACACACATACAAAGTGTACAAACACACTAAGACTTGAGTGCTCATGAACATGCAGGAACACACAAGCTCACACACACACAGGTGTCATGACTACACAGGTCAAGGAGGGTCATGGCCTGATGCCCCCCTTGAGACTGTAAATGAATTGAAGGATGAAGAGACGGACATAGGGAGTGTTGGGGGGTAAGTTGGAGACAATGAATAAGTGGAGGAGGAGATGAGGAGGAGAGGGAAAACGAGGATGTGAGAAGGAAAGAAAGGTATAAACAAAGAAGAGGATGAGTCTCAAAGATGAGGGCGATTAAAGAGAAAAGAGCGATTTGAAGCCTCATCTCATATACAGGCTCCATCACCAGGTTGGCCTCCATCTAACAAAATTTATGTCAAGAAACCTTCTCAGCTTTGCTATATAATAAAACTATTTGACATTTGACAAATTGAAGAAAGTTGTTTAGAATATGTGGAACCAAAAATAATTAGTTCATTAAAAAATTAGACAAGAAAATTTCAATAACTGATCAATGTTTAGTCTTTTTTTGCTGAGCATTCAATATTTTTGGACTGGGGACTGTTGGTGGAACAAAAACAATTTGAAGAGGTTACCTTGTGACAGAGCTTTCTGCCATTTTATTGACTAAAACCTTAGCTACAGAAACAATTAACAATTAATTAATCGACAAAATAATTTACATATTCTATAAACATGTCACAGATGAGTCCAGGACTAATGCTACTGCAGGTGCTGTATGAAGAAGATAAAGGAGATGAATTGCCAAATGCTGAAAAAATATTATAAACATGCAGCCACTGTATTTTATATGTTTTTATAATTTATATGTTTTTAGCCATGCAGCCACTGCTCTTTTCTCGAAACAGACCCAGAGGTGAGTCCGGGTAAAAAGCTCTAACTGGGTTCACTTCTTCAGGCTCCTTTTGTCCTGAACATGGAGTTGTACTGTGGATAAAGTGGAAAAGAAATTGAAGATGGACTTTTAAGATTATATAAGAAGCTAAAAGTATTTTTTCTCAATATTTTTAGACTTGGATATTGTTCAGAGTGAGCACAGGAACTCCAAGACCAGACTATGTAAAAATTACAGGGTGAATTAACCAAGTGAATTGAGATCCTGGCTGTTTACCAGATGTGCAGTATAATACATACATAAATAAATACATGGTTCAATGAAAACAACATAACAAATATAACACAAAAATAAGGCAAACCTTTTATAAATACGTTCTGCTTTGTAATTAATGATGGTGCTTTACTGTCTTGTATTTTAGTAGAATAAATGAAGTACTCATAAAGGAACAGGTCCATCTATGGATTGTATCACAACTAATGTAACTGGTTCATCTATAAACATCCAGTCAGTAAAAACTACAAAATAAGGTGAACCTGGTGCATCTCACAAAAAACATTAACAAAGTCCTGTTGCACCACTCACAGATGTGGTCAAAAGTCAGATTTTTGCCACATGTCACTCCATAGCTGGTCACTGACAGTGTCACTCACACGCACGTTCACACGCACTCACTCCGCACGCACACACAATATATATATGCACACATAGACATAGACACACACACACACACACACACACACAGACACACACACGCACACACACACACACACACACACACACGGCTGGGGAGGACTCCTCATGGATACTGTATTTCTGCAGGCATGCAGACCACATATGAGTAGGCAGATAGATATATGCTGACACACACGCAAACACACACATATATGCAACGAGAGACATTGAATTAGTGATGAAGAGCTGTGCTGCTGAATTATTCAGGAGAGCCAAAGAGAGAAAGTTGCTGAAACTAAACAAGATTTTGGCCCAGAAAGAAGAGAATGACTGCAGGGTGAGAGAGCAAAACCTGCAACACAACTGGACGTGCATGAGGTGCAGACCCTGACGGTGATAGCTTCTAAAAACATACATAAAGGTAAAAGTGGTTATTGTCAAATTGTATTTACATTTTCCACAGAACCTCTGACAGAAGTGATGTCAAGGTGAAGCTTTGACTACAAACAGCAGAGGATAATCTGATATCATTAAATAAAAAATAAACAGGAGCTATTGCTATGTCGAGACAAAATGGAACAAAAGTTGATCCTGATGTGAAAATCATTTTTTCAACATTTCTCTTTCTGACCACAGGAGGAGTGTGAGTTATGTTGTGTTGCCACTAGAGGCTGCCAAAATGTGACATTAAATTTTAAGGATATTTCCTTGTGGAAATTCTCTAAAAGTAAAACTGCAGGTTTCTCACCTCATGGCAATCCTGGAGAAACCTCTGAAGTTCCCACTGGTCGTTGAGTTTTTCCAGCCACTGCTGGGCCAGTTCTCTGTTCTGGTTTCCCCTGTGAAAGTGACAAAAAGGGATCAATAAACTCACAACAAATTTAGACAGATTTAGGGGTGACTGTATCTATCTGGATTTTAAGCCTGATTTTAAGCCTGTATCTTGTTGATGGAGTTGTTCACAGGCAGAACAACAGTGAAGAACGATGAAGAAAACACTTTTGGATTTATGAGTCACTATAGTAAACGTAGTTATATGATCATTCTTGTTTTAACTCATTAATTCATTTGTAATAGTTTGAGAACATGAGATTTATTTGTCAACTTAAAATAAATGTAAATACTATATTTCTGTGTTATGTATATTCAACCATAACATCAATTACAGTTTGAACCATTCACAGCTTTGATTTAATATCAGAGAGAAATGTCACTGTGAAATTATTTATCACAGAGTCACAGTGTAGTACAAATAAATGTACAATGAGTTAATTCCATCCATTATCTATACCTGCTTATTCCTAACCAGGGTCCCAGGGATCTCCTGGAGCCTATCCCAGCTCTCTTTGGGTGAAAGGCAGGGGTCCACCCTGGACAGGTCACCAGTCCATCACAGGGCCACATAGAGACAAACAACCTCACACACTCACACTCACTCCTATGGGCAATTTAGAGTCACCAATCAACCTGACATACATGTTTTTGGACTGTGGGAGGAAACCAGAGTACCTGGAGAAAACCCACACAAGCACAGGGAGAACATGCAAACTCCACACAGAAAGGTCCCTGATGGGTTTAGAACCAGGAACCTTCTTCCTATGAGCCAACGGTGCTAACCAAGACACTGTGCTGCCCCACAAGTTAATTCATGTAAATGAAATCTAGAACCATATGGAGGTTGACCCCTCTTCTATTGTGAGGATCTGCATTCAACCCCCCCATTTAAACAACCCCCCAAACACATACACGCACACGCCTGCATACACATACACATACACACACACCGCCTCAGCTCTCACACAGATTTCATGGTCAGGTGTCAGTTGCGGCCCATACACACTGGGCTCTGTTTTCTGTGTTTTGTTTCATTTATACTTGTGAGTCCCTCTGCTTCAGATTCTTCAGCTGCTATTATCCTTTTTAAGATTGTTGTGTCAAGTGTGTGCAGCTGCGTCGGGCTTTGTCCTTTAGAATCAGCTTAATGGAGAACTCGGTCAGTGCGTGGTGTTCAGGTTAAACCAAACTCAGTGTGCCTGATGAAAGACACCTTAGAGGAGCATCATCTTAGAGTCCTTCTGTATATTTATCCCAAAGTCCAGATGTTTTCCTCTGTATTCCTTTATCTAATGTTTACATGCAGCAGAACACTTACATGCTACTATGAAATACTACTCATACTGCTTCTCTTCATACGTCATGAAAACAACAAGGCAAGTAGTGATATATTACAAAAAAATCAGCTAACACTGAGTCTAGGCTTTAATCCAAGTCTTTAGCCTTTTCGTTTTTTTTTATGTATCTGGTACCTGTTGGCGAGGGTGTCGATACGCTCCCTAATACGCTCAGAGTAGATGTTGTTCTGGCTGATCAGACTCTCTCCAGCCTCGATCACAGCTTTGATCCTGTGCAGGTTCAGCTCCATGGTGGTAGTGAAGTCCTTATGTTTCTTTATGGCAGCTTCAACAGTTTCCACCGTGGTGGGCAGCTCCACGTGGGCGAGGGCCGACTCCTGGAGGTAAAGACAGGAGCAGGGAGGTGATTTCTCAGTTCAGGAAACACAGCCAAAAAGCAACAAAAAAATAAAAACCCCAAAATACGCAGGAAAATATCACATGAGCACAGTTCAGATAAGAAAAATCAGGTTACATCTGATATGGGCTGGTGAAGAATCATAAGGGCAACAACCCATTTCACTCTTACAGAGTCAGTGTTGGTTGTTAAACCAACTAACATTGTCAATTTAACCTAATCTCACCCTAAAGCGAGTAGACAATCACACTTTGAAAATACTATGCAACGTGTACTCTCCTTTTCCATATGTATTGTACGCAAACTCCCACTTTTCATATACAGACCATACGTCCTTTGTTTTCAAAGCCTGGTATTACATCCATCTTGCTCTAGGATCAGGAAGAAAAATGATAGTTCATGTTAACTATTTGTATATTTCCCCAATTGGCTGAGTCACTACAAAGCTAACATCCCTGAGTTCAGGGATAAAACATTATAGTGTGTTTCATTCTGCAAATCATTTTGAAACTAAACTATTCAAATCAAATCTCTATCTAAATTCTCTAAATCAGCCCCCAGGCTAATAAGGAGACCTGGTCCCTGATCTATTAGCAAACCAAAGGACACACACGCACACGCACACACAGGAGTCAAGAGAAATCTCTGTCTGTGACATTTCAGATTGCAAAAACAAACCTCTGTGACTACTGGTCTATACCACATGGCACAGGATAATCTACAGATCTGGACATGTCAGTCACACTTACCAGAAAAAATGATGACAAGATGATTATATTACAAAACTGCTGCAAGAGAGCTGGAAATGTAAAAATACTTTTATAACTCACAGCAGGAATAATCATCATTCAGCTATGGTAAATCCTGTAACAATGTTGATATCTGCTTTAAAAGGTAGTGGACCTTAAACATACCAACACTTTAAAAATGAAATATCATTTGTGCCACTACAATTTTTTTGACAATGCCTGCAATATCATATTTTGTTAAAGTAATATAATCTCAATTCATGCAGCATCTAAACTGACTTCAAATTCAAGTCTGAGCTTTGCAAGCCAAGTACTTGTACAGTAAAGTACAAATTATGGACAGAATTCAGACAAAAGCAAGTAGAGTTTCCATTTTGTTACAATAAATGCACACCCAATCAATCACGCCTCACTCTCCTCCATTCTCTCCACTTTTACCCAGGACGTTAAGTGCCACACCAGGGAGAACAAGACGCTGGACCTGCTGTATGCAAACGTTAAGGAAGCATACGACTCTAACCCCCTCCCCCCACTTGGCTGTTCTGATCACAACCTGGTGCAGCTGCTCCCCGAATACACACCCAAGGTGAGAAGCGAACCTGCACAGATGAAGACTGTGAAAGTGTGGACTGATGAGGCCGGTGAAAGACTGAGAGACTGTTTCCAGACTACAACTTGGGAGACACTCTGTAGCTCTCATGGAGAAGACATCGACAGCCTGAGACACCGCATCACAGACTACATCAACTTCTGTGTGGAGAACACGGTACTGACCCGGAGGGTGCGGTGTTTCTCTAACAACAAGCCCTGAGTGACCCCTGAGCTTAAAGCCCTGCTGGCAAAGAAGAGGAGGGCTTTTATTTCAGGGGACAGAGAGGAGCAGAGGAGAGTTGAGCATGAACTCAAGTACAAGATCAGACAGGTCAAGAACAGCTACAGGAAGAAGCTGGAGGAGCGGTTGGAGCCGAACAACGTTTGAGACGTGTGGAGAGGCCTGAAGACCATCTCTGGCCATGGACAGAGAGGAGGCACAGGGACGGCTGATAAAGACCATGGCTTGACCAATGAGTTAAACCTGTTCTTCAACAGGTTTGATTCCAGCCCTCCTCCCCCCACTTCACACATCTACAGTCCAGCGGATACACCCGCCCCCATAACCAGCCCATCTCTGCCCACCACTCCACCCCCCTCTCCTTAACTTCAGATCAGGTCAGGAGAGCACTGAGGCGGCTAAAAACCAGGAAAGTTGCAGGTCCGGACAGCATTAGCAGTTGTAATCTCCAGAAATTCTAGATGACTCGGCCATTGTTGGCTGTGTGTCTGGGGGGAACGAGCTGGAGTACAGGTCAGTCATCATGGACTTTGTGGACTGGTGTGAGTGCAACCACTTGTGCTTAAACACCAGTAAGACGAAGGAGATGGTGATCGACTTCCGGAGGAGGACACCACATCACACACCGGTGAGCATCCAGGGCTCAGAAATTGAGATAGTGGACAGTTTCAAGTACCTGGGCGTTCACCTAAACCATAAGGTCTGGACTGGACTAATAACACCGATGCCCTGTACAAGAAGGGTCAAAGTCGCCTCCACCCTCTGAGGAGACTGATGTCCTTTGGAGTGTGCAGGCCTCTCTTAAGGACATTTTATGACTCTGTGGTTGCCTCTGCTATCCACTACGCCGTGGTCTGCTGGGGAGCAAGCAGCACAGACAGGGACAGAAAAAGACAGCTGGTCAGGAGGGCCGGTTCTGTCCTGGGCTGTCCACTGGACTCTGTGGAGAAGGCGGGTGAGAGGAGGATATTGGCCAAGCTGACATCCATCGTGGACAATACCTCTCATCTACGGCATCAGACAGTGGCGGCGCTGAGCAGCTCCTTCAGTGGAAGACTGTTACACCCTCCATGAAGGAAGGAGCGGTACCGCAGGTCTTTCATTCCCACCGCTGTTAGATTATACAACCAATCAATCTCATATTAGCTTATCTTGTGTAGTTTATTTTATTTTAGACATATTATATATAGCATTTTTATTTGTAAATATTTTGTACATTTGTAAAAAGTTAAATCTCTGCACACATTTTGCACACTTTTTAATTTTCATTCTTTGCACCTTACTGTTGTACTGAAAGTGAAAGTGAAAGTGACTTATATGGCCAAGTATGGTAACCCAAAATGCTCTGCATTTAACCCACCCAAGTGCGCACACACACACACACACACACGCACACACACGCACACACACACCTGGAGCAGTGGGCAGCCAATGCTGCGGCGCCCGGGGAGCAGTTGGGGGTCAGTTCAAGCTCAAGGGTCTCACCTCAGTCGTGGTATTGAAGGTGGACAGGGCACTGGCTATTCACTCTGTGCCACCGACAATTCCTGCCGGACGTGAGACTCAATCCTGCAATTTTCAGGTTACAAGTCCGACTCCCTAGTCATTAGGCCACGACTGCCCCCCTGTAGCTGTGGTAACAATTGAATTTCCCCACATCTTATCTTATTTTATCTTATCTTATCCTATCTTATCAGTGGCAGCCAGACTCATTCTGAAAGACATCACCTAAAAGCTGCAATGTAAAACACAGCCACATAAAAGCACATCACACACACAACATACAGCAGATGCTTCCATCTGGCTGCCAAGCATCATACTAGGGTACCTAAAAAAAATGCTAGAAGAGCTTCCTGGAGATGCCCCTTCTTAATGCTGATCAACTGCTTAGTCTTTCTTTGTCTCACCTGGTTGTTGAGGAACGACTCGGCCTGTTTAACGTCTCGCAGGAACAGGTGGAAAATGTGAGCCTGGACCAGAACTTCTCTCCTGCTCTCCCACATCTCCAGTAGCTTATTCCAGCCAACATCGAGCTTCTGGAGCCACTGCTGCAGGGCAGCCTGAGGTAGCGGAGCATCCTCTGACTCCAGCAGCTCGTTCATGGCCTGCAGGCGCTCGTAGTCCTCTTCATAACTGCACAGACAACAGCAGAGATCCCTGATCTCCAAAAAACTGCTATGTTCTTTAGGACTTTTTAGGTAACATAGGATAGTTCAAAACAAAGAATAAGCCTTTTGTCCCTCATTAACTCACTGTCCGATCTCCTCCTTGACGGCAGCGTGTTTGTTGATCAGCCTCTCGGCCTCCTCAAGGTCATTGGGCAACTGATCTGAAGCGGCAGCTGTCTGCGTCTGGACCAGCCAGGTGAGGAACGAGTCCAGGTCCTGTCAGAGAGACATGATTTACATTTCATCAATTCTGCTGTTAGTCTACACCAGAGGTCTCCAACTCCAGTCCTTGAGGTACACTGTCCTTCCTTTTTTTTCCAACTATTCCTGCCCTATCCACTGCTGATTACCTGGATCAGGTGTGTTCAGCCAATCAGAAACTGCAAGGGGAGGGATTTACTTTCATTTTATTTTATTTACCGAGGGAACGGAGGTGGTGAAAGATGCCAGTTCAGAAACATGTTGCTGCAGTTCCTATTGATTATCACTGAAAATCAATCAGCGTAATGGATTTCTTCCTGGTGAATGAACTACTTGTTTGTACCTGTATGAAGCTTTGCAACCTGCTAGCCACCATCAGTGAGTCCTCACAGCCTTGTAAGGTGCGTTTCAGCTCCTCCCACTCCACACTGATGCCATCAAACTGGACAAGAACCTCCATGGCCCGACCAGGATGAGCGGTGGCCAGATGCTCTGCCTCCTCCTGCATCACCAAACAGATACTGCATTACGGTAATTCTGGTCTTTTAGTCTACAGTTTGTACCTGCTATGTTTTTTTAACTCTGTGTTTACATTTGCTGGTGCATTCAAACTTTCTCGTAGCAGTAAGAGTGATTTGATTGTAGTAAATAGAAAAAGAAAAGAAAAGGAAAAATAAACGGGTAGATAATGGTAGCTTAAAACTGCCACAATGCTATTTTTATTTGCAATTTTTAATTTACATGGTAATATGACAGTAAAACCTTTAAATAAGTGCTTTCTCAAGTGTTTCTACAGTCACTGTGCTTTCCTACCTGCAGATGAAGTAGTTTGGGCTCCAGGACAGACAGAGCTCCCTCCATGGTGGAGAGGCGTCTCTGCAAAGCCAGGACTCCTCCCAGATCACTGCGCACGTACTGCGTGGCATCGATGGCTTTTCTTTTGTCCTGGATCTGGGACTTGATCTCAGCACACTCCAGCAGGTAGTTCTGCAGGCGTAACATCGAGTCCAACTGATCTTTCTTCTGCTCAACCAGCTCCACAATGCTGTTCCATCTGGTACGATGGGACACAGACAGGACAGAGAACAGGTCTTATAAAAACAAAACCAACAACATATCAACTGAGAAATATCACAACTGATAGGATTTAACCACTAGGTCATGGAGAAATGCTGTACTTACGCAGTCTAATGAGATGGAAAAGATAAACGTTCAGGAAAATGATACTGGTGCTTTTATTTTGTATTTCAGATTCTCTTAAGATCTGCTGCCCTTGACATTAAACTTGACATTGAGAAGAGACAACCTGCATGATATGAACAGCCACAATATATTTGAGACACATCTGCTGTGGTTTTCAGCCCAGGCCTCTTCTGCTTACATATCAACATACAATATGTTCTCCTGATCATTCTCCAGACCAGCAGGTCTCAGTACACACCCATATTCAGCCAAGAAACATACACACACACACACACACACACACACACACAGACCCTTGTGACTGTAATGAGGTAATGGCAGTGTCACTGAGAGGCAGACAGAATGCTCAGCGGGCACGACGGAAACAGCTCAGTGACGCTGACCTCAGAGCTGCAAAAATCGTCCTATAAATGACACCAGCATTTCACCAGTGGTGACTGGGGAGCTGAGGTGTGAGTGAGGAGGGTCGCTGCTCCACACACAATGAGAGATGTATTTGTGAGTATAATAGAATGCAGTATTATTTTTTTGAAGCATAACAATGAAGGTTTGCTAATATCAATCTTGATGATTATTAATCAAAAGACCTAAAAATAAAGCAATATTGTAATACTAAACATTTCATCTCAAAATCAGTAAAGTTATTGCCACTTTATATTTATGTTTCCACTGTCATTAACTGTGATTATTTACTATGGCTGCTAATTAGAACAGAAGCAAGAGAAATAGGAAAAGCTAAAAAGCTATTTAAAAGGTAGGATTAATATAATATAGTACAAAACTATGCACGTTACACAGTGAAAATATTTCACTAAAGGTACTGTTACATGTTTCTGTTTACAATCATTTCTTGCTGTTTCAATTAGATAGAAATATTATTTAGATATTATGTAGTTACTGTTCTAAAACTAAAACAGAATTTAATAACTAATATGAGAGAAGTCCATCAGAAGAGAAATGTGTTTCATTTGCATGTCTGTTTATATTTGTGGGACAAGTGCTCTCGACTGGCCGTGTCTTGACTGAGGCAGCCAGCACAGATGGTCGCTCCAAGACCGACACTCTGTGCCAGGGTCACAAGACTCATGGATACCCGGCCATCATGAACACTGGTGCCAGACATAACAGCGGTCAACGAATATAACAGAATCAGATAAAAAAGCCAATCCCATCTGTGGTTGGACGTGGCCGAATGTTACTGCAGATAAACACATCAGCCAGACAGAGACAGACAGACCAGCGCAGCAGACATGCAAAAGTGACGCATTTCAATTTATATCTTGGGCACCGAGGTCATGCTCCAGGAAGACCAGAAGGCAGTTGGGAGTTAGACAGAACAGGACATGAGATGTTTGTCAAAAGCAAATTTAAAACATGTCACTTTATCACAACACAATCAGAACAAAACGCACAGGAACCTGGAGCATGAATTCCCCTGAATAATTACAGTCCCTCCAAACTTTCTTCTTTTCTGCATCTCAGGTGACTTCCTCCACTTCCCTCTCCACACACCTACTCCTCCCCTGTCCCCGCAGAAAAGAATGATAGTGATTTGATAAACAAGTGCTCTGATTATCAGGCAGGTAGCTACATTTTCTAAATATTTTTTTTAACTTTACTTCACTGTTTCATTTACATGTCCACCAGAAATGGACTTTTAACATACCCTCCCAACTCTTAGGTGTTTCAGAGTCTTTTTTAACCGCACTACAATAACTCTAGATTTAAATTTTACAATTACATTTTGTGCATTTATTAGTGGACTATAACTGTGTCATGAACCAGGTGGAATGAGGGCCAGGAAATTGCCAGACACCACAACACAGATGTAAAGTTTTTATTCATTCTTTATGGAAAGGGTACTGGGTGCAGCTGATAGATTAACCAGGAGGTGGAATGCAAACCGAAGTGTTTATTGGAGGGTTGATTACTACCCCGGCCTAGATCTGGTAACACCAAAGGAGGCGAGGCAGATGGGAACTGGGGTCCAGGTTGTAGTTCCACAGAGCAAGTCCAGGTTGTAGTTCCACAGAGCAAGATCTGGTGGCGTTTCCTTGGTCAAAGGTTTCCAGATGATCTGGTACAACACAACTAAGAAAATCAGTACAAGATGTCACCCTACTGCAGGGTAACTTGGGATCAAACATTTCCTCGTGGGCAAAAAACACTCCTCTTTCTCTTCTACATAGCTTGGCATGGGTGGAACAAGATAAAGGTTTTCGTGAACAGCAGCTTACAAGGGCCAGGCCGCATAGACCAGATCGGTGCAAGACGAACCAATTTCACTGTAGACACCTTGGCTGAGTGAATTACAGATAATCTGTCAGCTTGTCTGTGGCTGTGGGGAGGTATATATGCTGTGACCAGAGGAGAGAGAAAAGGTGAACTCAATTACATAATCAAGTTGGCTGTAGATGAGTGGGTGACCAAACCAGGCTTTGTTTTCAAAATAAGAGCATGAAACAGGAAGTAAAGCTGCTGATCATCACACGGCTCGTTCTGACTGGTTTCACTCAGGAGACATGGAACATGGGATGTATGCGCAGTGTCCTGGGTAACTGGAGTCGGACAGCAGCTGGGTTTATAACCTTGGTTATAGGAAATGGGCCAATATACCGGGGGCTAGTTTGGGGCATTCCACCTTAAGCGGGATGTCCTTAGAAAATAGCCATACCTCGTGTCCTGGTTTGTACACAGGTGCTGGTCATCTTCTCTTATTTGCCTGCTGTACATAGCTGGACACTGAGCTCAGGAGAGCTTGTCTGGCTCTTCTCCATGCCAAATGGCTCTGAGGTTCCCCAGGAGTTGGGATCTCTAGAGCAGTTAATACAGAGGCCTGTTTCCAACTCCTGGTTTAGCCTCTCTGTTTGTCCATTAGTCTGGGGGTGGAAGACGGAAGATACACTAACAGTTATTCCCAACAATTTACAGAACTCCTTCCAGAACTTGGCTATGAATTGTAGGCCTCTGTCAGAGACGATGTCCTGTGGGATCCATCATGGAGTCAGAAAACATGGTCTACTAGAACCTGGGCTGTGGCTGAAGCTGAGGGTAATTGAGGGAGTGGAACACAGTACACCATCTTGGAGAAACAGTCACCAATTGTTATGGTGTTCATACCTTGAGAGGTAGGTAGGCTGGTAACGAAATCGATAGACATGTGAGACGTCTCCATGAGGGGAGGTGAGTCTGTGAAGAGGAGATGCTATGATACTGTAGTTCTTGATGAATTTACGGTATAAGTTGGCAAACCCTAGGAAACTTTGTTATTGCTTACGGGTTGATGGTAGTGGCCAGTCCTTTACCACCTGAATCTTAGAGGGGTCCATGGTGATTTTTCCTGGTGCTGACATGAACCCTAAAAAGGATGTCCGGTGCGTGTGGAACTCACATTTTTCAACCTTGACATACAGTTGGTTTTGTAATAGTCTGTAGTACAGCTCTGACATGATGAAAGTGTTCGGTCTCAGACTGGGAGTATATGAGAATGTTGTTGAGGTAGAAAAAGACAAACCTATTCAGCATATCTCTCAACACATCATTGACCAGGTTTTGGAAGATGGCAGGGGCATTTGTGAGCCCGAACAGCATCACTAGATATTCATAATGTGCCATAAGAACGTTGAAGTCCATCTTCCACTCATCACCTTCCCTGATATGGAGGAGATGGTATGCATTGCGGAGACCTAACTTGGTGAATATCTTGGCTCCCTGTAATAATTCAAAGGCAGATGATATGAATGACAGGGGGTATCGGTTTTTTATTGTGATGTCATTGAGTCCTCAGTAATCTATGCATGGCCTAAGTCCTCCATCCTTTTTATCAGCAAAAAAGAATCCAGCTCCAGCTGGTGATCTGGATGGTCGGATGATTTCGGCAGCTAGGGAATCCTGAATGTATTGTTGCATGGCGTCCTTTTCAGGTCCTGAGAGGGAGTAGAGGGGTCCCTTGGGAGGCTCTGTGCCAGACAAAAGTTCAATGGCGCAGTGGGGTCGATGTGGGGGTAGTGAGGTAGCACGAGTCTTGTTGAAAACATCCTGGAAGTCATGGTACACTCTGGGGACTTCAGTCAGGTCTGGATCGTATGTATCCTGTGAATGAGAGGGTGTGGGGTTTAGTGCGGTGCGAAGACAAGCGATATGGCAGGAAGGGCTCCACCCCAAAACTTTGCCTGTTACCCAATCCAGGTGAAGGTTGTGAAGCTGTAACCAGGGAATGCCCAAGACTACTGATGAGAGCGGTGAGTCTATGACGTGGAATGAGACATACTCTTGATGATTTTCTATAGACATGAAGACTGGTTTTGTTATAAACTTGATTTGTTGCAAAATGGTATCATTAAGAGCTCTCACCTGGAGGATTTGGGAAAGGTGTTCAGTCTCAAGATGGAGCAGATTTATCATGGACTGGGACATGAAATTAGTGCTCCGGAGTCAATGAGGACCTGTACCTGTTGTTGGTGAGTGATTGCACCAATAGTGACTGTGGTGAGGGATCGTGAGACCATATTTTTGATCAATGTTTGTCAGTAGGGTCTTCATTCCCCCTACTGAGCCTGGTCTTTTGATGTACAACTTTGCACCAAGTGTCCGGGTACCCCACAGTAAAAACACAGTTTCATCGTGCATCTTCACTCCCTCTCTGTTTGGGTTAACTTATTGCACCCTAATTGCATAGGCTCTGGCCTGGGTGAGTTATTTCCTGATTCTGGCACAGAGGTCTTATGAGGAGGTAGTGCATACTGTGAATACACATGTTGCCGGGATTGTTTTCATTCATACTGTCGTTCTTGGAATCGTTGATCTAGATGTGAGGTTACTTCGATTAGGTCATCTAAGTCTGGGCTTGGGCTGATGAGCTAGGTCATCTTTCAATCTGTCATTTAACCCCAAATAAAAAGGATCATACAGGGCAGCCTTGTCCCATAAGCTGTCCTTTGCCAAGGTACGAAATTGGATTACATAATCTGACAGGGGTCGATTCCCTTGTTTTAACTCAGCTAGATGATGCATGGCTTCTACCTCAGGCCGTACAGGGTCGAAGAGTCGTGACAGCTGTTCACCAAACTCCTTCACTGATTTACAAAAATTGTCCTGTCTCCGCCAAGCTGCTGTTCCCCATAATCCTGCCTTATCTCCCAGTAAGGAGAGAACATAGGCGACTTTGGCATCCTCTGTTGGAAAGGTGGATGGTTGCAATGAGAAACTGATGTCACACTGTGTGAGGAAGGAACGGCTCAGTCCTGGCTCACCACAATATCTGGCTGGAGGGGAAAGCTTGGGATTGGGACCTTCACTTTGCCTGGGTGGTGGTGGTGAGACAGGTAGGGGAATGGTAGATGCATCCCTGAAAGACAAAGCCTGAAGTACCCGGGTTAATTGGGCAGAGACAAGATCAACAGATTGAGCAATATTGCTAAGCTTTCCCTCATGGACTTGAATGGCAGACTCAGTACCAGTGCACCATGGTGACTGAGTGAGTGAGGCATGGTCCATAGTGGCCAGATTGTACTGTAATGAACCGGGTGGAATGAGGACCAGTAAACTGCCAGACACCACAACACAGATGTAAAGTTTTTATTCGTTCTTTATGGAAAGGGTACTGGGTGCAGCTGATAGATTAGTCAGGAGGTGGAATGTAAACCGAAGCGTTTATTGGAGGGTTGATTACTACCCCAGCCTGGATCTGGTAACACCAAAGGAGGCGAGGCAGATGGGAACTGGAGTCCAGTTGTAGTTCCACAGAGCAAGATCTGGTGGCGTAGTTTCCTTGGTCAAAGGTTTCCAGATGATCTGGTACAACACAACTCAGAAAATCCAGAGATTGTGATTATTAACAGTAAACTCCTCCAACAGAAAAGAGCAAACTAAATATCCATGGAGGGAAAAAACTCAAGATGGCCCAATCTGGCAGCTTGTCTGTGGCTGTGGAGAGGTATGTATGCTGTGGCCAGAGGAGAGAGAACAGGTGAACTCAATTACATAATCAAGTGGCTGTAGATGAGTGGGTGACCAAACCAGGTGTGAGTTTTCAAAATAAGAGCATGAAACAGGAAGTGAAGCTGCTGATCATCACACTGTTTCTTCTGTACTTGTGGTAGCAGTAGCCAATGTACTTCTACCTCAACTGTTCGCAGGTCAATTTGATTTCAGTACCTGGAGTTGAGGTGGTCCTGACAACCTCTGACCTCTGTAGAAGATGGATGACCTCCATCCAGCAGCTGCTGAACTATCTGATTAACATCCAGGATCCTTCCCATCAGGCTGTTCATTTCCTGGTCCAGGCTCTCAAACCTGCAACAAGGAGCAGTGATTCAGTGGGATGGTCAGAGCTCATCACTATTAAGATTTAAAACACATGAATCGTTCACCCTCCTCCTGACCTGTGTGCCACCACCTCCACGTCCTCCAGTCTCTCAGGGATCTCCATTTTGTCCAGCCACTGCTCCTTCTCATCAATCCACAGCTCACAGGCATTGACTTCACTGAACATACGGTAAACAGCAAGGGCATCATGGAGCCACTGCTGTCTGAGCACTGCCACCTCAGCCACCTCCGTATACAGCTGCTCCACCTCTCCCATACGAACCTGCACCTCCTGCAGAGCAGCGAGGAGAGGAGTGAGGAGACGGGAAAGGACAGAGAAGAAATGCAAGGACAAAAAGAGTAAAAAGACCAAATGTAGACCAAAATCACTTTATGTTTAAAAATCTAAAACATCTTTAGCCCTCTCCTTCTACCCACCTCCTGTTCACGATATTGCAGAGGCAGCGCCACCATGTGTTTGCGAAGTGCCACCACATGTAGACGATGTTTGTCTATGGCTTCGCTGACTCCTCTGTGTTTCTTGAGCAATGACTGAGTCGAGTACTCATCATGTCCAAAGTCTTCACTGGAGACCAGGCGGTAAGCATCCTGCAGCCAGGCTACAAGGTCGTCTGTCTCCGTAGAGAACTGAAAAAAGTTGAGTGCCTCCTGCAGGTGGCCAAGATGCTGCGCAGCCTGGTCCTCCAGTCGCTTCCACTCGCCCTTCACCTCCATGATGCGCTCCTGGATCCCTGCGGTGCCGAAGCTCTTCTCACTCAGGATCTGCTTTCCTCGCTTCATGGTGTTCTGGGCAGGGTGGAGGAATGACTGTGTTACTTTACAATACTGAGTGCAGTAAAATGAAACACTGACCAACATGTTTGTTAATGATGGCTCACAAATACAGACTCAAGCCTGTTTTACATTCTTTTATCAAAAAGATTGGTCAGTGTGACTAAATCAGACATGAAAGTATATATCAAGTTTAAATAATAATTGAAATGATTTATGTTTCAAATTAGAGTCTACAAATTAAATTGTAGTGAAAACGTAATACATGTTTCTTATATGCAGATTTTTATATATGCTGCATGAATTTACTGAAGTATGTGAAGTTCAGAAGAGAAACCTGCAGTTATTCCAGGTGCTGATTCCCTCAAACACAAACACACACCTGCAGCAGCGATCGGTGAGCCAGCAGTTCTCCAGCCAGAGTCTTGTGTTTTTGTAGTAACCTCAGTACACTGCTCAGGTCCCTGCCATAACCCTGAGCTGCCAGGATGGAGCTCTTCTCTCTGATCCAAGCTTCTGACTCCTCCAGCTCCTGCAGGAGAACAAACAGACAAATAAGGTTTAATTTTTTACATTTAAACAAAAACCTAGTTAAAAAATTAATCAGTAAAGACCAAGAGTTCAGAAATGCAGCTCATTCCTCTCCTATAATCCTTAAACGGAATCTGAAAGCCTCATGAAAGGCAGAAGGCGAATTAGCCAAATGAAACCATAATGTGACATAACAATTCAATAATGTGAACCAATGACTCTGCACAAAGAAATCTACTATTATTATTATTATCATAGTTCAATCTAGAAGCTACAAGCTTATCGCTAAAATTAATACAGTAAGTCATCCATCAACTTTGTGTTTAGAAAGTGACAGACATGGATGTGGACCAGAATAAGACGACATGATGCATATAACATTATATATATGTATGCATCTAAAAGTCACAATATAACAGGCAGAAAAAAAGATGAGTGATTCATGAAAAACACTACTGGTGTAGTAAAACATCAAAACAGAAAAATCTCCTCTGGTGCAGCAGTACAGTGCATCATGTGAGCACTAATGTTAAAGCAGCAAACTAAACAACATTACACTATGTGCTGTGTTTTATCATCTCTTTAGTAGACCTTTCTGTTACATCTCTACTCTAACCAGCTAGCTTACCCAGCTGAAATATGTAAATGGAAACTCTAAACTCTTTGAGAGGATCTTAGAACAGGATTTGGACAAATTTATAAAAATGCAATAGAATGAAGTGCCAAACACAAGGACTGGCAGTCGTAGCAGTTAAAAAAGCAACTGGTCTCAACCTCATCAGCAACAGAAACAGTAAAAACAGATTGTTTATACCTGGTAACAGTATGTATCGGGACCTATCCTACCTGAAAAAAAGCCCACAGTTGTCTGGATTCCTCGAGCTCAGCACGTCTTTTAGCCGCCAGTTGTTTTAGCTCCTCCAGACAGGAAGAAACATGGTTGACACGGTTACAGATAACCTGTGGGTCACATGGTTGGTAACCTGAGGGACGACAAAATAAAAGCACAGGTACAGCACTTCATTATTACAGTAGTACACACAGAGCTGGACTTCTTATGAAGCCAAGTCATCCTTATAGGCAATACCAGCTAAAAACTATCTATCAAGATAGTGCTACACACAATACACAGGACAAAGTCTCTCTATACCCTCTATGGTGGTGAATTTAAGTGCAGCTGTGTTGAGCATCTCGACCCTCTCAGCCTGCACAGCGATGTCAGCTTCCTGCAGGCTGTGTTTCTGCAGCAGATCATCCACCTCCAGAAGATGCTTCCCAAAATCCTTGGACAGCAACTGCACCTGGGAGGGACAAGAAGATGGGAGGATGACAACATGAGATAACATGAAATAAGAATATCCTTTTATTTACTTGTCTCATTTTCACTATTATGCTCCATGCTTTCTTAATTTATTTTCATGAACCCAAAATATACACACCTTTACCTTTCATTTTGTTTCTTAGCTGTCTATGTAGCCAATACATACACAGGTTTAAAGAACCCTTCAGTACCTGTGTGTCCTCCATCCAGTCGATCATGTAAACCATGTCCTGAAAAGTCTTCTGCAGGGCCAAATTTTTCTCCAGCCGACTCCTTCTCCCAGCCACCAGCTCCTTCAGTAGACTCCACTGCCCCAGGATGTTCTCCTTACGTGCCAAGATACGCCGGATATCGTAGTATCCTTCAGCCTCCATCTCTGCTGCAAGTTCCACTACCACGCCAATTCGCTCTTCGTATGAGGCTATGTCGGCCTCGATGGCCTCGTGTTTCTTCATTGCTGCCTCGACTGCCGGTAGATCGTAGCCAAAATTGTCCTGGACACGGAGAGAGGGAAAAACAGAAAGAATAGATGGTGTGCAGCCGAGAGAGGAGACATAAGGGGAGGAGTGAAAACAGCATGAGACTGATGAAGATGAAACACTAAAATTATTGTTAAATAAATACATTGCATACATATAGGAGATGATTCTACAGTCTTTCTGTTGGATAAGCCTTTCTAATGCAGATGTACTGATGCAGTGCAAATTACTCTATACTTAGCACAGCTTTTAATTATAATTATATGACTATGCAATTAGACTAGTGCTGTTCACACAGTTTAACTGGTAAAGTATTTATATATATAAATATATATGATTATGTTACTAATTATTTGCACACAGTTGAAATATAACTGGAGATAGAGGTGATTTGGTTCGATCCTGCCCTTCCCCTGAGATTCCTACCTGTGACACAAGTCTCTGGTTTTCATTGAGCCAGGCTTGTCTCATGGTGGTCTTGTGGTCAAAGCGCTGAGCCAGCAGCTCCAGCTTTTCCTGACGAATCAGCTCCTTGCGTAAAGCCACGCCCCTCTCATGCTCGGCCTTCTCCAGCCTCTCCCAGGCCTGGACAGAACAGTGGTAATGAGGAATGTAAATGTAAAACTGTAAGAGGTCACTATAAGGTGAAAGCTTTGCAGCTTTTCTCTGTGAGATTGTGGTAATGTTTTAATTAATGGATAACTTGCTCGTATCAGCTGCCGCTTAAGAGTTTACGAAAACGTTAAATATTGGAGATAACATAACAGAGCTGGCAGTTGTTTGACCTTGTTGATATCTGAGATGAGCTTCCCATCATGAGGCACGTAGGGTTTCTGGTTGTTGGCTCTGAGTTTGCTTTGGATGGTGAAGAGAAGGACCTCCAGATTCCCCTTCTCTTGAAACCTAAGTGAGAAACACAAAAAACAAGTTAGAGATACCATTTCACAATATCATAAAAACTCTACATTAAAAATGTTTGGATTTGACTCCAACTATATAAAAAGGCATTCAGATTAATTAACTGTGCTGAAATAGAAACTTAAAAACTGCTGAGGACAATTTCTCTGCCCACTAAACTAACCTGCTGCCCAGTGCCACAGCCATTCACCACTCTGAGGGCACCTACTGTATGAGCAGCTGTGTTTATTACTGCCACCAAAGACCTTGATTTACAAGAAGTGTCAATATGTGATTTGGATGTACACATGCGCTCTTGCACCACATCTGTTGATTATTTTCATGATTAACTGATTGTTTTTCAACAATAGTGAGCATTGTGACCATTATATTTTCCAGGTGATGCAGGCTAATGTCTTTTATCCAATCAACAGTTCAAAACCTCAAGATAGTGATTTATTATTATATGCAACAAAGAGGAGTTTGATAGTACTGGTCTGTTTGTATTGTTGACTGTGAAGAAGCTCCTGGCTCAGTAGGTCTGTGTTTAAGTGTGTTTCATGCCTCTTTGCATCTGCATACACCAGGGTGTGATTGACTTCAAGACTTTTAGTTTCACTCTTAAGAAGACCTGCTTTCATTAATGATTATTTAATCTGACAAAACCTACAAATAAGTCCATATTTCCCTCATTTCCACCATAAATGCCCAGTTTTTACCAACTTGTATTACTTTAATTACATACATATTAACTAATTGGTTCAGCACTCTATACAACACATGAACCAAGCTGCCTGTAGTATAAAAAAGCAGCGTGTTAATGAAATCTATGTTATTCAGTATATAGTGTCCTCATGCCCAGGTCTGTGCATGCTGGTTTAAGTGGTTTGAATGCGTGTCTGCATGGGTACAGTGTGTCAGTGCAAAAAGATAATTGTCCAAAAGGTCACCTTCAGTTATTGCTGATTTATTTTCCATAGTTCATATATCCTCTATACATATCACAGGTCAAAATTATATTTCCTTCCATAACTTAACTTTCCAAACACAAAACACCATGACACAGTCAAACAGTTCGCAGCGTGCACACCTCTGTGCTGATTACCCACATGAATATTTACCATGAACACAGATGCTGCCACCTATCAGTGCAAATGTGCAAAACAAAGGAAACTAACTATTTGGCTCCTACCTGGTATAAGGTATGAGGTTCCATTCCAACATACTGCCAAGCATTCACTGTGCCAAAGTTCTTGAGCAACAAGCATCTAACTGCATCTAACAAGCATTTAACTAATTACTTTCTGGTCAAGTGACTTGCCTCTTCCCTTAGGAAAAAAACAAACTACCACCAATTCTCACAAGCCACTTTTGCCCTGGAAGGGGCAAAAGTAACCAGGGGCAGACCCACACCACTGGAGCATGAGCAGCTTTGGACAGCCCATGACTGCAAGATGCTGCGGATATTGGTTGGCAGCTTGTTTTTCCACCCAGAGGTCGCAACCACTACCCTCAGGCAAAATAGCAAGAGGGGGATGTAGAGCTGAGGGGGGTGTACCTGTGATGTCAGGTATTACCACTGAGCTCTTTGGAGAGGTCATGAGTGCACCAATGAAACATCACTGAAGGAGGGTGCCCACCTGATGACCTCAATGACATATCTGCCTTCCCAAACGTGATCAAAGGACCTGTCTATGTCAAGATGAAGTATAGTCAATTGGTACGCTCTCACACATAAAGGATGTCTATGTGAATTTATATGTACAGTATGTTTAAGCAGGCATATTTATGTTTGTGTGCACTAGATAATGGATGTCATAAACATGGCTTTTAAAACATTAAGATGCCAATTAAAGAAACTATCAATACATACTTAATGGGCTTCTCTATGGTGCAGTAAGTTGTGAAGGCCTGTAGCTGCTGCTGAACTCCAGTCAGCGAGTTGGCAAACTTCTGGTTGCTGATGACTGCAATAGTCTTTTCAATCCAGTCCAGCAGGTCTGATGCCAGAGCCTCATAACGGTTGATGATTTCCTCTGCTTCAATGCAGTTGTCTAGTACCTGATACCAAGAGACAGAGAGAATATTCAAAGAAGACGAACGGCATAGTAGAGCAAGAGGAACAGATTTTCATAAATATGCCTGTATATGTGTCTATTTCCTGCACATTTTGATGACTTGTCAATTGTCTGACAGCTTACTAACGCTGCTGGGCTTTCAACTTTCAAAGTAATGGCATGTCTGTCTGTAGATGAGTTTATTCATTACCTTGCCAACCCTCTTGCCCTCCACAATAAGGGCCTTCATCTTGGAGAAGTAGTGGTAGTAGGAGACCACATAGGTGATTATGGACTTTTCATCTGGGTTCTCTGTGTTCACATCTGTACCGGACACAGAGATGTGAGCAACTCATCACTTTTAGGTCATCATTGTCATTGTTATTATTAATATTATTATTATTCACTTTTAGCTCAGTATTCTGGGTAAACATTGAAGTGCTCACCCTCAGGGTCCAGCAGTTTGGTGAGGCCCAGGTGCTGCTCAGCGACGTTGAAGGCTTGCTGGAGGTTGTGTGTTGCATTGGACCGCGTCAGTTTGTGAAACTCTATCAAGTCAGGTCTGGAGGGTGCAAGTTGAACAGAACTTGTCATGAGTCTAATCCTAAACTTGCATGTCAGTCAAACCTGTCTTTGCATTCTATTCTATTCTTGTCTGTTCATCTAAATATGAACGGATGTATTTTGTTTTGTCATTGCAGCTGATTTTGTGTCATATTATTGCATCAAAATCCTCTTAGTTCAATTTGAAAACTGGAAAACTAGAAATATATAAACACAGAAAACAATGACGCTGAAACTGCTCTGTATCTGCTGCTGTGATCATGTAAAACTCACAATTTAAACATACTGTAAAAACATACAACATGACAGTAATAGCACACTGTGTAGGTGTGTTAAAAATACCACTGACCTGTGTCTGTGAATGAGGGCGTTAAAGGCAAGGCCATCCCTCCAGCAGGTGGTGAAGTTCTGGATGTTGACCTCAGGGTACCTGAAGCATCAAGCAATTTATTGTAGCTTTAAATGCAAACCAAACAGAACCAATGTCCTACCAATACCATAACAGTCTGGTACATTACATTAAGGATCATGAAAGTTACTGTGGGAGCTTATAGTTTCCTGTACATTTATTTCATTGCTTACCCTGCAGTTTTCATCTGGCACCAGAGCAGCAGGGCATCCTTGGCAGAGCGAGTTTCTCTATTGTCCTCTGTCTCTATTTTGATCACCTGGATCTAAAAAAGAACAGGGCAACGTGATGCGTCAGTGTTTGAGGGAGAGACAATGTGACACAGGCCGTGCACCTGTTGTTTCACAGAACAGCACACTATATTAACTGTTTGCCATTGTATTTTTATGTCATTTGTAAAGTGAAATTTCTGCACTACAGTTGCAGAGGGTGCTTGGATGACAATGGTAAGCTAGTTAGCAGAGTTAGATTGCATATTACCTGTAGCTGTGCTCCCATCCTGAGTCAAATATTTGATCTTTAATCATTTGTATTTATTATATGGCACAGTTAGATCTGTGATTGAAATGTTGACGGCAACAACAAGTTGAATCTGGACCATAATCCAGAAGCCTCATATGAAGATACACAATATGAAAATAAACAACAAACACAGACGAGAGCGATAATAGCCGATGATTTCAGTGCAAAGAAGTGCAGCACAATTACAAAGGCTGATGATAGCGACACTGACAGCTATTCAACCGATCACATCACAGTGACACGATGCAAGGTAATTGGGGACATGACACCCAGGAACCAGCTGCTACACATCGTTAGGCACAACGTGCACCCACACACACGGTCATGCATTCTCTTTAAAACTAGCACTAAATGTCATTTCAGCAGCAGAGACATATTTTATATATAAATAGTCCCTAAACTGCCTTGTTAAATAAAGCACGGTCATTTATTAAAAGGCTACGTAATTTAAATGTATAAATAGTGAACTGCGTATTGTGTATCATTTTCCTCTATTGTAGCTCTACACATTTATTATTATTATCATAAAGCCAACTTTTACTTCTCATCCATGAAAATAACCCGAAACCGACTTCAGTTATCATTTACACATACAGTACCCAATATTAAGTGATGACAGCTTCATACTATAATCAGTGGTTTCAGCATTAAAATCAGAAAAACAGTTAACCATTGGCCTAGTGGGAGAAAGAAGAAAGGAACACACTAATGACACTTAGACAACTCTGCTTCATTCAGAAACACTGTTCTAAGTTCATCATTACTGCAACACGTGTCTGCTAAGTGTGAGTGCCTGCAGTGCTCCTGCTACACTGCAACACAGTAACCAAAAAACAACACAGACAACAACAAACCCACACAGTAAAAAACATTAGCAACATCTCCCTGTCTAACTCAAAATATCTACTGTATATCTCACCACATACACAGTAAAGCTATTTTACTGTGCCTTGATTCAGAGTTACTGTACATTATATGTAAGCACATGTACACACACTGCCCACAAGGACACCCAGCCAACCATATACAACACTATAATTGAAGTCACTGCAAATAACAACAGTCTGTTATTATTTGTGTATGGTTCTGTAAATACATTAGGATTACCTCTTCCTTTGCCTGCCAATCCTTTCCACCCCACCCCACCCCCCTCCCCCTCCCTCTTTCTGCCTGTATGCATTTGCTGCAGTGGTTTGGCCCTACCTGCTGACTGGGCAAAGCCCACACTCACTTTCATCCCAGAGGAAGGGAGGAAAGGTGGAAAGAGGTGGAGACGAGGTGAAACAAAGTGCAAGAGGAAAAGATAATTGTAAACCACTCAGACAACACAGACATGAACAACCTGCTGACATAATTCTTAGCATTGAAATGTTCAGTTAAATTGATTTACTGGCCTTATAAACATGCCTTCAGATTTTAAATTAAGCTTCCAACAATTAGGATCATAGTTATGGTAGAAATCCCAGGGCAAAGCGTACAATCAACATTTTCTTAACCTAAAGCAGACCGGTCCAATAAAATAACATAAATAGTATTCCATAAAATGTCAGACCAGTCAGCCATACTGCACACACACGCACACACACACACACACAAGCAAAATTCGTCGTGCCTGGTTAGCTACAGGCTAATTCTGCTAGCAGTGCTTTGTGGTAGGTAGCCAACCCTAGCATGACAACACTAAGTCCCAGGAGAGAGCTGCTAGGTGACAATGCACAGTTAGTGTTACAGGAGGGGCTGAATAATGCTAAGCAAACATTACATGCCGAGGCCACACTGTAGCATTGACGCGTAATGAAAAAGCTGCACTTACACTCTGACTCTATATCTCTGCTGCTACAGCCTGGAAACCTGTGTATCAGTGTGAGTTTGTGTGATAGTATGTGCATGTAAGGAAGTGAGTAGACTACACCAATGGACATAAAGGTAGGTTTATAGAGTGAGAGCCTTTATATTCAAGAGAACAAGTGTGTGTGTGTGTGTGTGTGGGCTTGAATGCTGCTGCTATGTCTATGCTGCTAAGCCCTGAGTGACATTCAGGCTTCGTCCACCAAACACCACTGTCGCCGTCGCACTCTGATGATGCAGCAGCTGTGCCAAACCACTGGCAGCTCATCCTGAATGAAGTCACTGCTGACTACAGCGAACTCGCACTTCATCAAGCAGCATGGTAACATATGCCAGTATTTCAGTGCACTCACAAAGAAGCTCAGGCTTAAGCCTCCATGTCCCACAGGAAGTCTCAAGTACTTTAATTAGCTACAAAAACTGGTAATGATCCTGCAGGTATCAGACCACTATTAGGCTTAATGTTATAATAAATCATTGATAAGATTTTCAAGACAGCAAGCTCCCTTTTTGATGCTGTCAAAAAACAAAATCTTTTTTTCCTTAGTTAGTGGCTTTTACTGTGAATGTATGCCACTGAAGTCAGCAC
Organism: Mastacembelus armatus; assembly: GCF_900324485.2. Taxonomy (NCBI): domain Eukaryota; kingdom Metazoa; phylum Chordata; class Actinopteri; order Synbranchiformes; family Mastacembelidae; genus Mastacembelus; species Mastacembelus armatus. The sequence continues at coordinate 23,513,965 of NC_046645.1, read as the reverse complement.
TGACCACAATCATTCATCAAAGACACATGCATCAAACGAACCAGGCATTTGCATTTGTTGTCAGTTTTAACTCTTGCAGAGAAAGATGAAATAACGAGCAGCTACAGTGTTAGAGTGTTAGATTAAGAGCTGCACACTTTCAACTCATCAACAAGAAGACAAATGGTGCCATACTGCTGTGTGAAAACTGCCCGTGCCATGCATGAAATCAGATCAGTTACAGTTATTGTGACTGAGTACAACAAAGTGAGTTTATTTGGCTGCTCAAAGACTGTTTGTTAAAGTTTTAAACACTGTAACCATCAGTGTCACCTAATCAGCCAGGATGATTATTTATTAGCATTATTCAATTACTAGTTTTCTCAATGATAAGAAAATCATGTATAAAACATCAGAAATAAGAGAAAACACAAAATCATTTTGTACTAATTGCTAAAGGGATGCAAGGTCAATATTTTGAACTTTGGGCCATGGCTCAATCAGATGAAAACTAAAAGAGACTAACCTCTGATAACCATCAGAGGTTAATTCCAATACCTTGGTTTTATTTTATGAGCGACTGTTTTTACCTGAAAGCGGAGGATGATGGTCCAGATTAGGCCCAGGGTGAGGCGGTGGTTTCCATCCACAATGTCATGGGAACCAACATTTTCCAGGTGAACCCTCTGTTCTTTCAAGAACTGCAGGGCTTTGTCAACGTTTTCCAGGCAATGGATCCGCATACGACCCCGTGTCGGCCTTGGCTGAGGAAGGGAAAAATACTCATATGAAAGCCCTTATTTTTAAAGCGTTATATGCAGCGTTATGTAGCACTAGCACTAGCACTTTTGCCAAAAACAGTTTGGAAAGGAGTAAAGCAAAAACTGTAAATGGAACATAAACATTTTCCATGATCCAGTGGCTACAGTGAAATGTACAAGACAAATAGTGAGCAGTTTTACTCACAACAAATTTTACAACGATTTCCTGCCTCGTTAACACCTTCATCACTTCTCCTCACTGACCGATCAATTAAGAGAGACTAAAACATTCAAATGAAGCCCATGATCATTTGAGCTATTTTATATATATATATATATATATATATGTGTGTGTGTGTGTGTGTGTGTGTGTGTTGTTTTCCCACCAGCAGCTCTCCACTGAGGACCTCCAGCAGTCTGGTGAGCATGTATCCATCTCTCAGGTCATTGTAGAGGTCCGATATGCGACAGGACACTCTGGCCAGATGAGAGTTAACCCACTTGGTAAAAGTCTTCTTCTGCACCGCATCTCGTTCATCTGAGGGAATTAAAGGAATCAACTTAACGCCATTCGCGTGCACTGCTCAAATGATTTGTGCTCATAGTGTTAATGTGTGTGACCTCTGACCTGCCAGGGCCTTGATCCGGGAGCACTCGAACAGCTTGGAGCTGGTGCACTCCGTCTCCCAGAACCCAGAGCTGATTGGTCGGTTGTTGTTGTTGAGCTGGCGCTGGGCTTCCGCGTTATCCAGGTCTGGGGAGGCATTAGCCATCGCGCCCAACACCCTGAAACACACACAGATGCATAGGTGAGTGGGAATGGTGGTGAGGAGGACACAAAGGCGTCATTACCGTGTTCTTGCTGTTTGTCGCCTTCAAACTAAATGCCTACAGGTGAAAGTGTCTGTCCACACATCAGACTTTATGCTCTTAGTGACGTTTCACACATCATCAAACACCTTTTAAACCCAATTTAGCCACACAAGTTCACTAAAATAAATTCAGAGTCATGAGTTGAATAGGACAAACCACAAATCAGCAGCTGAAGCATTTCATGATTTAATCAGGACAAATCACTATATGTTAAAATCAGCTACACTCAGTTTCATAAGTAACAGCTCCTTCCTGATTATGAATGATGCATAGCCTGTCTTTAGCATCAGAGCAGTTTACAACAGAGAAGCTTAAAATAACATTTCTTTGATGATTGAAAGACAGAGCAAAAATGATTCAGCTCCTTTGTCTTTCCCACTGAAAACCTGAAGATAAAAGTAACTTTGAATCTTCACCAAGAAATCACACAGATTAAATTACCCCAGATTTCTGTTAAACATTAAATTAAATCTGGATGGTTGTGAACAACATTGTTCAGCCAGTGTTCTGTTTGAGGTAAAACTGAGCGCAGACATGCCTGCGTGAACATTTATGCTCCAAGAAAAGCCTGGCTGCCATCAAACATGAACATGTTTTTCACTGATGGGCAGCTTTACTGATTTTTCTCAAAAGAGTTCCTCCCTTTTTATTAACTCCCATTAAAATATCCATCTTTCTTTCAGTTTCTTTGGCTCCAGTATTGTATACATTTTATAGAAAGGCAATTACAGTTGGAGGTGGCAGGATTGAAGCTTTCGCTAACAGCCTCCATGAGTTCCGCTCCCACTTTACATACAAACCATTAGGGATAAATTAAAAGCATAAATAATCAACAGATACAGTAGATCCTGTCAGATGTTTGTTGGCCTACACTAGTCACCATACTGGTAACTGTTATGTGGTGTGGGGTGTGGTGCACGATGAGAAGAGAGGTAGGACCCAAATGCGGGACACAAGAGTTAATTTTATTTCCTCCTGGATCTCCCAGGGCTCAGGTACAAATACAAAATCCCTGTCCGGGAATAAATGCTTCTTGGTGTGGACAGGCAGGCAAACAGGTAACTCTGCTATGCACATGAAACAGCTACCACTACCACTACTAATGCTCCGACCAAGAACAAAGGACAGAGGGAGTATAAGTAGCTTCAGAACAAAAACTAATTAAATGCAGGTGAAAGTAATTTAACTAATAAACATAAAGGTACCTGCGATTAACATGGGGGGCAAGAGGAACTAAGGCACCAAAATAAAAGTTCAACCGGAAATACAAACCCCAGACCACAACAGTTAACCTTCCCTGCAACTACTGAATATCCTGTTCCTGAAATGACCTGTAAAAAAACAAACAAACAAAAAAAAAACGTGACAAGTTTCTCCCACTTTCTCCCATCTCTCCTCTGCCACACATACACACACACACAGGCCAGATCACTTCAGAGGATTTTATACTGACTAACATTCATTTCCTGGACACTCCGCCCCCTCACATGTATGTGCCACCATTGAATGTCACTTTGTGCCTTCTCCCTCCCGTGGTTTGTCCTCTATCTCTCTGTCCTCCCGCTCTCTCTCTCTCTCTTTCTCTCTGTACCTTCTGCAGGTCCTGGAGCTGTATATTGCTGATGTGCAGTTACTGGTCCCACCAACCTGTTCAGTGTCTATTTGTTGTTTATTGTTGCTGTTCTTTTCTCTCTGCTCTATCCACTCACCCCAACCGGTCGAGGCAGATGGCCGCCCAAACTGAGCCCGGTTCATAAGGGATTTGTTGGGTTTTTTGTAAAGGGCCTTGAGATAATCTTTATGGCGATTTGGTGCTATACACATACAATTGAATTAAATTGGATAAAGTGAATAAAAACTTACTCTGGCCTGAACCATAACCACTGCTTGCTTAATCTTAGCCCTAACATAGTTAGGAAGCTGAGTTCTCACAATGTAAATGTGTAAACAGATTTATGTCCTTAGGACTACAGTGGTACCATTACACACACACACATACACACACACTCACGCACGCACACACACACACACACACACACACACACACACACACACACACACACACACACACACAGGATGGATTTTAAACATACTATAATAGTAAGACAATGCACAATTTGCAGAATAAAGAAGAGTTTATGTTGAAATTGCTGGCTGCATATGGTGGTGTGTGAATAAGTTTCCAGGCTTTTCTCTATCATTGACTGCCTCATCCTTTTTGTTGGAAATCTCTTTGTCTTCTCCTCATCTCACCCCTTTTTCTGGCCTCTCCCGCCCTCTGCACTGCAACAAAGGCCCAGGCTCACAGTTGTCACTATACCCAAACCTTTGGAAAACAACATAGCCATATCGAGTAAATGTCAGCATTCCCTGCAAGACAGAGAGAGGAGGGGTAGCATGCACATGCACTTAGCCATTCTCCCTGGAGTGAATAACAGCAAAACATTACAGTGCCTTCTATTTGGTGATGAAGCACATACAGGGCTGCAGGTGAACTCACCAGAAACCTACAGGAGCACAGCAGAATTCATAGGGTTACTACATAAATATATTGAAAGCAACATCTTGTTTGCAGAAATGTAAAGGTGCAGTTCTCACTGTGTCATTAGGTGAAGGAAGCGAAATAGCAATTAATTATCATTTGTTCATCACATTTTCCCAAAATGTCCAATATGCTCCAATATTGAAGATAAAAAGTGGCTGACTTTTAAATGCTGTTTGATCACAAAGTTATTTATCAAAAATACAAAAAATAAAAACAGTGCAGTGAAATGGTTTGTATGATTAATAATTTTATACTCATGATGGAAGTGTTTTTATATTTAGCATTGCTACTTAAGTAATTAAAGGATTATGGGGAACAAACAAGTGCAACTGAGGCACTGATTTTGTCTTTTCAAATGATTATAATAGTTTATCTGCTTAATTTTGTCTCAGTGGTAACTAGTATCTAGTATCTGTCCTGTCTGTTTGTTGAATATGGGTGTAAACTGGTGTCTGCAGAAAAAAAATTCAGCTATCCAACCCCCTTGAAGCTGTACTGAAAATACCTCCTCATGGCCTCATGTCTATTTTGTCTTAAAGTCTGTGGCATCTGATGGTGTGAGCTCAGATGTTGCAAATGAGGTAGGTCAGTATTTAGCCTCCCTAAACCCCTGTACATTTTTCACCCATATCCCTCGTGTGGTAAAATCCTTCACCAGCATTTCCCCTCTGACGGTGTGAGAGGCAAAATCCAGATTACCTGCACACAGTCTCACTGTAGGCTGAGCTGACTGACACCCACAAACATAAAGCTAGCAGGGGTTCACACAGAAACACTGCTCACTTGCAGACCACAAACAACACACGATAATCTATTAAAGTAAGAGTGATCATTTTAACCATGTTGTTCCTTAGATACAAGACAACATCAATACCAACATCAATATTGAAATTTAAAGAGCTCCAGTCCAACCTCATACAGAGCAAAAAAGTATTATTGTTGTGTGTTTCATGTATTTATTTTAGGAATGTGACCGTTCACATTGTTCCACCAAATCTGTTTTCCTCTCAGTGGATGTTGAAGTCATGACCAACGTAACTACATTTGTTTCCATTGCACTAATTGCAGTTAGTTTGTAATTGACAACTTTTCTATCTCAAAGAACCATGAAAGCTTTTTTATAAAGCTTTTTAATGCGACTATTGAAAATACACATAAAACATATGTATAGAATGTATAATGTCACTATAAGATATAAAGTGGTTGCATGTACAATTGGTGCATATAGGAACCTAAGTAAAAATTAAAAAAATTAATTTTCAAATTTGAAATATACTTAAAACATTTAGAAACGTATGAATTAATCATGATGAACATGAAGCATTTGACTTGAATGTCCTGTGAAGAGAAAACAAATGGCAGATGAACACAGATGTGTGATTTGAAGAGATGGTAATGTTCTTCAAATTACATATTAATTGCATAATAGATATGAATCTTTTAATTAGGTCATTTTGTTCAGCCTTCTTCTTCTGCAGTGGTTAAATGGCATCCAGCTAGAAAATCAGTGCCACCAGCTGTTCATCTCAGCAAACCAACTCTACTATTCACTTAACAGTAGTGAGTAGAAGTGCACAATGTTCATTTGTATTTTCTTTAAGAGATCTTCTCGTCATTCTGCAACAATTTGCACTCTCATTGGATAGAAACCCACTTATAGGAAGAGACATTTAGAAGACATTACAAAATCAACAAACTGAAATACATTTCAAATCCCATTAGTAGATTAAAGAGCAGAAACAATCGCTGTACCACAGCAAGCCCACATTAGACACAGCCACATCCTCATGTCAGTCAAAAACAGTCCTTGTGTATGTGTTGGTGTGTGCTCTTCCTGCCTTGATCCTCGCCTAACATCAACCACCTGGTGTCTTTCAGTCAAGTGGGACTGTTCTGTGTTTCAGTGTGTGTGTTAACGCTTTATTCAAATAATCGGACTCAGCTGTTGAGGACTCAGCCCACCCTAGGGAAAGAGTTGACCCAATATCTGACAATCTCACACACACACACACACACACACACACACGCGCGCGCACACACACACACACACACACACACACACACACACACACACACACACACACACACACACACAGACACACACACACACACTCCTGGCTATCCATTTTCTGCTCTATAAGTAACATCAGCAGTGACAGGCTTCATGATTTGCCTCCAGAGACCGAACAAATCTCAGGTGATGGAGATTGAAAAAATGACCACATAAAAAACTTCACCTGCATTTATAGCAGCATAAATATAAAACCAATGTACATGTTTCAGCGTCAGAATATCAATAGTAAATTAATTCTAATAATTCAGTTTGACGCTTCTGTCACACACAAGCAACAACATCTGTCACCAAACGCTGACGCCAACGCAAAAGTTGCCTTTCGAAGCCCAAACCCAGATAACCTAAAGGACATCATAAGGGGTCATTGTGATGACCTTAACAAGCTCCATCCACAGCTGGGTTAAACACTAAGGTATTCACCCTGACAGATAGACTAAATGAGATGAGATGACTAAATCACTGGGAGTATTTAAGTAAATGGCAAAAAACACAAAATTCTCATCCACATCTTTCCATATCCAAGTCCAAATAATTCTCATCCGATGGTGTTTTCTCTAATATTATTTATGACTTTAGAGCCCTACAATCGCGTCTTCCTCTGTTCCTGCTGCTGATCTTCACCAACTGAATCCAAACAGGATCATGAACCCAAACCATAAACACTGTTTGAACTGACAATGTCATAATGTATTTATATTTCTAAAATTGATTTACTGCACAGTAGTTCTCACTACTGAGGCCTTAAGCTGACAGATATGCACTTTAACTCAGTATCACCTTTAACTTTAAGTTAAGGGACAATCAAATTGAAGAACTGATTCTTTATCAAACGACTTTACTCCATGTCTCGATGGGAGTGACTGCCAATGAGCTTTAAACAAAAATGAGTTAAATATAGTCTAGATAAATAGAGTATAATGCAAGTCTGGATTTCCTTTGTTTTACAAAGGTTTTCAAGTACAGTGTATTGACTGCAGTGTCAAAAGATAAAGTGCTGAGTAACGCTGCTGCCCTCACAGCAGTCAGTATGAGGAGATGGTCAGTAATCAACACCTAAAACCTCAAAACTGCACTAAAACACAAGTGATGGGAATAAATCTGCTGCTGAATGCTTTCATTTTCCCCAGTCCATTTATAGTGCTCATAAATACAATACGCTTCAGAAGGTTCTCTTCAGTAAATCTGATCTGTGAATATTGTTCTTTAAAATGATGACAGTGCAGTATCTTGTTTTACCATGCCTTTGTTAAATCTGCTGAGATCTATTAGTTTTGCTGAAGTGATATCATGTAATCACTAAGACTTTGTAGATTGTAATGGAAATGAACAAACACCGGCCACTCTTAACACAAAACATTATCAAGCACTAAACCTGGAGCAGAAAAGTGGGAAAACAACAGCACTAACTCAGGTTCAGGACAAAGGATGTTTCTGGATTGTTTTATGCTTTCCCAGAGTTAAAACAGAGCTGATTCTGGTTCTGAGGTTTATCCTGCTGGACTCTGTAGGGTTACAGGGTTCACATGTTTCAGTCAAGTCAGTGTACACTGATCCAGCATTGAAGGATCAGAGATTCAAACAGCAGCAGCCTCTCTGATCTCTCCATGCAGCTGGAAGAGGGAGCAGGAATCACCTCTGTGTTTGTGTGTGTGTGCGCTCTGTCTTTAACATCCCACATACATTATTTAACCACAGTAGCTACACTGGAAAGATGAAGAAGCACTCACATACAGGACATGTAGCAGTCAAATATCAGCATTTTAACCTGTAAAGTGCTTTTCATATAAATCCATTGTAAACACTCCTGTCTGCTACGTCTCTACTGCCACTTTTGTTAAGCTGATTAATCGAGCTGCAAAATTAATCACCTGCAATTTTCAAAGTCATTGTTTCTTTGTTTCAGCTCAAATACTAAAAAGTCCCTGGTTTCATGTTATGAATGTCAGGATTTGCTGGCATTCACTGTCATTACTGATCATTTGTGGGCTCAAACTAAAGCATCTGAGTTTTGAACTGTTCCTCTGACAAAAAGCACTTAGAATAATTCACCATAGACGTTGTGAACCTGCGACAGCCTTTACTTTTTACTCTTCTCACAAAACAAATATTCGATTAATGTATAGAGTAATCTGTAGATTGATCAGGAATTGTTAGTTGCTAAAAAGAGGATGAACAGGGTAGTTAATGTTAAGTGATAACAGACCTTCAGACTTCATGAACAAAATAGTCCAACACAGTGTCACCATGTCCATGTTTGAGACAGCAGAAAAGACTTAGAAAGACTGAACGCAAACAGACATCTTCTCGTCTCTGTTTAAGGGAGAATCTAGATCATCTGACTTGTCTGTTTTCCTCCTGGTGGACCTGCACCCTAACCACACCATGGTTTATAGGACAGCATCTAAAATGAAATGTTCTAGATTCAGAGCGGCCCTCTTTGTTTCCCCCCTAGGTGGTTTGAGCGTGTTTGTGACTTTACTTCAGCGCTGTCACTACTCCTTCAGCTGTTTTTTTTTTCTTTGCTTTGAAGCATCATAAGTCAGACTCCTACCTGTCTGCCTCACTGACACAGTTTAAGAGACTGCAGCTCAGCCTTTCTTGGTCATCACTGTGTACTCTGGTATGTGTTCAGTCATTATACTTTCTCCTGTAAATCCACTCAGTTATTATTGCCCTCTCTCAGCAACACTGTCACTGTTGGTAGCCACAGTAACTTACAGTTCGACTGATGGTGTAACGAAAGCGTCAGCCCCACCTCCCTGCTCACTCCTTTTATTATGCTTCACACTTCTCAACTGTCCTGTTCCTCCGACCCTCCCTGTGTAGCCTCCACAACTTATGTGTTGACTATTGCCATCTGGCATGATGCCTCCATACAACCATACTACTCTAATCTTTTCAGTACTTGGGATACCAAATATCAGGGACCCTTAAAACATGGACTTAACCCACAAAAGCTGCAGTGAAGTTGTTCAGTTGCAAACTGTAGGTCATTCAGTAGCCAAATACTCAGGGTCCTGCCATTATTATCCGTTATCTAAAACTATGTGAGTACGAAACACAACAGTGCTGAAGAAGAGCAAATGTACCTTGCAGGTCACACATACATAGAAATCAATCTAGTTTGAAAAATAAAGCTGCACAGATTTAGTCTCAGAGGTGACTGAGAACAATTAATTATGCAAAACATATGAAGAACATGTGTCAACAACATTAAACTAAAATCCAACAGAAACTTCACAGTTGAAAACATTCGAGCCCCTCATAATAAAGACACATTTGTGTACTGTGCACTGATAAACCTGAATGCATTTGTCTGACAACAATTTAATGTTGAACTGGTTGTTTTGTTTCTTGTGATCATTTTACTGCACTAGTGATTCAAGAATAGCCCAGTGTGCATCATGGATGTCGGACTGTCCTTTTCTTTAGATTTAGAGGTTTCATTTACAGACAGGAGGAGAGAGGGAGGCAGGCATAATTAAAGAGGCCGAGGGGGATGTTACAGAGAAAACTGATGCTACAGAGTAACAGGAAGGTTGACATGGAAGAACAGAGGAGAAACTGAGAAAATAATGGTCAAAGAAAGAAACTGAAGAGAGAGTTGGAGGGAAGACCAACAGAAAGATCAAGAAAGAGAGAAGAACAGTTGCTATTGTTCATCACTGGCAACAGCTCTGTGCCTCAGTTTCTTTAAGGGGTCACGGGGACCAGACCCAAAGTGTACTTCCCTTTTTTCACACAGCATCCTCATCAGCATCGTCACATGCAGACCACATCCTCTTAGGGACATTCATCATCATTTTATCATATACCATTATGACCTGTTTACTGTTTTTCTGTTGTCACTAAACTGAATTTACCTACATACGTTTAAATTAGGCTATAAACCCTGCACAGCCTCAAATATAGAAAAATGGGACATCTTATTATTACTACTTAACACTACTTATTATGGAGTATAATGTTCTTCAGAGTTTTGCTTAAATGTTCCGTTTGTTAAAACTCATCCTAACCTGTTTTCTGCATCATTATTTGTTCCCCCTGTGCAAATCTGCCAATAGCAAAGCAGCAAACTAACACCACTGTGCATTGGCTACAAACACAAATTAAAATGTACACTAGGTCTGTGTCGCAGTAAATAGCTCTTTGGATCTGACAAACATTTGGAACATTTAAAACATTTGTATTCAGTCTGGGAAACAATTTTCTGAACTTTGCCTAACCTAAGGACACAGCTGAAACTTTTTCCAGGACTCCACTTTGCACAGATATCTGAAACCTGGATTGTTCTTGCAGGGATGGAGGCTCACACACACACACACACACACACACACACACACACACACACAGGATCCTTCACTGTGACGTCAAGTTGTACGCACTTCACACTCTGCACTGAGTCACTTCCACTCACTTCACCTTAACAGAGTGAAACAACATCTGTAAGAAAAAGCAGCAGCCGACGCCCAGGTCTGAGTCGGCAAGTCCACAGTCTTAATCAGAACAATCACCCTGTGATCCAGTAAACAACAGAGCAGCCACAGAGAGCTTCAGTGTCCCAGAGAGGCTGTGTATCATCCAGACAACAGAGATCACAAGAAGAAGGGGTCAATAAGAACTGTAACATAGCTGAGTAATGTATTGTAATGTCAGATATACCAATAATCATTTTGCTAAATCACTGCACTTTTATAATGCTGAGCACAATACTATACCACAGCTATATTTAGTAAATATATGCATGTGTCTATAGACTATATACTGTGGTACAATGTTAAGCACTTTGAAAGTTACTATAATAATGTACTATAATTAGTACCACAAGGAGTATTATCCATCTGTCCATTCATCCATCAGCTATACCCACTTATCCTTGAGGGCCAGTGGGAGGGCTGGAGCCAATCCCAGCAGACTCTGGGTAAGGGGGCAGGGTTCACTCTGCACTGGTCTCCAGTCTATCATTGGGCTGACACACAGGGACAGACCACCATTCATGTTCACATTTACATACCAGGAGCCAACACTTGACCCAAGTCTTGGTTCAGTATCACATGATACAGTATGAGAGTACTTTTAATGCTTTTGGGGACAAGGTGAGTCACCGTAAGCAAAGTGTTGAATATGACATATATGTGTCAATATCAGTAACACTACTCAAGATATAAAACCACAAGGTTTGACAAATTCACTATATAGTACCACATTTCCAGTACATCACCATGTATTTGTATTACATGACTTGTTTAGTGACATCTCATTAAGGTAAAAAAACTAATAAAACACTAGTCTATTATTTACTATGGCATATACAGATACTACAAACCCCCAGAGCTAAATGAAAGTGAGGGAGTCAAACTGGCTCAATAAATATCACTTAAATTACCTACAGTATTGTTGCCTTTTTCTATTACCCATCATTAAATTACTGGATTAAATGAATCAAGTATATTCAGGCATTTCTGATCATTGTGCCTTTGAAAATGAAACACTGTCCTGTTTTCCTCTTCACTCTCTTCCAACACATACACACTGCTTGCACCATCTAACCAAACCACTAACTAACCCACAACTGCCTGTACTCCTCTGTGTGAGCTGCATGCAGCAACTCTGCATATATAACATTCAATTGCCAACAATGGTGTCAATGCAAAATGGAGTTTGTAGTCACCTTTTACTGCAGCTGTGATAAAACACAACACTTCAATACTTGACAGACACAGTGCTGCTGTTTCTTGAGGTGGTAACTGGACCTGTACTGTCCCACTAAAAAATAAGAGTAAGCTCAGTGAATCTACCCGCTGTAGGACTGCCCCCCACCCCAACACACACACACACACATACATAGGGACAGAAATGCCATAATAATGATAATGTTGGGTCACATAGTGAGACCACAGACACACACTAACTTCGTCAGGTATTTAGAGCTTTACTGGATTTAAGGTTCAAAGTTCAGTTTCTACTTTCTGTTGTCTATTGGAACAGTTTTCCAAAAGAAAAGCGTGGTGAGTAACCATCAGTGATTTATTACAGAATGGTGATAATAAAGCATAAGATGCAACAACATACCATAGCGCACTAGGCCGCTATTTCGCTTCTGAAGACATTTATCCTTTAAAATTAGACATCCAGCCCTGGCAGGAATCATAAGCACATTTCCGAGCAGGCATCATACTCATGTAGGTTACAAAAGACATGAAACAGCGCGTCCTCACTGCGGTACCGATACCCTGCATCCAAATGCAGGCCGGCGTCCCTGTAAAAAAAAGAAAAAACCACCATGCACCTCGACTCCTTGCTCTCACACACAACATAAAACGACGTCCCATGGAGAAAGCAATTACCCCGTCGTCCTTACCTTTAGCCAGTGTCAGGGTTTTCTATTTGTTTCTCCTACAAGACGTCGTTGGGTCGAATCGATAAGGACAGCGGTTTGTCAATGGAGGAGACGGACGCTCCGCTTTTATTCCAGCTGGGTCTTCCCTTGGTCAGACCTTCTTACAGGAGAAAGCGGTTTGTGTGAGCAATTACAGAAGCAGCCCGGGGAGTCCGCAGCGTGGAAATACAACGCCTCGGAGCGTAAAAAGCGCACGACGTGCCTGCAGCGGTGACCGCCGGCCGGGAGACGCTGTCGGCGCTGAGGATGCGAGCCGGTGGAGGGTGATGATGATATCCATAGAGGTCCCCGTTTCCACCTGACACAACCTCTCCTTCCTCCTCCTCCTCCTCTTCTCCGGTGGTGATGCTGGAGAGAAATAGCAGCATCAGTGCGGCGAGCAGGGAGAGAGAGAGAGGGGAGGCAGAGAGAGGCTGCCACAAGGGGCCGTGTTTTACAGTGAGCTGACAGCTGCAGATGCGTTAAGAAAACAACAGATATGTGTCCATTGTTATAGATTCTTTCAGCTGACAGGCACAGCAGGTACACTCAGTTCAGCCATAAATCTTTCCACCATGACAGAGAGTATGTTGAGCTTATGTTGACACTGTTTTCAGTCATAATTAAACTTTAGGTACATTTTGCAAACTATAGTTTGTGGGGGTGGCAGGTGTTTCCATTGCCACCTTATTTAACTCAGTGAGCCTATGGTTAAATGACTGTTTAATGCAGGACAATGAAAGGCCTCCGCTAAAGTTTAACAGGCTCACACATTAATGTGTAACTAACCTAAATAATCTGTTTTGTTCAAATTCAGCATGTTCCTTTGCAGTAAGTATTAGTACTGTGTATGTAGGTATATTCAGGTCTTAATTCAGATATTTCTAATGTGAGACTAATAGAGGCAGAGTCTCATTTTTATTTAAAAAAAAAAAGACAAAACCTTTCAAGAGGACCTGGCTGCAGACAACCTTAGAAGGAAGTTGTCAATATTAGCTGGAAGTTAACATGGACAGGTTCAGGGTTAGGGGTCAGGGCTAACATTAACCCTAACTCTAACCCTGCTTCCGGAAAAAGGTTAGCAGTGTCAGAATCCTGGTTACAATATGGCATCCTAGCCCTGACCCTAATCTTAACCCTAACTCTAACCATGAACTTGTCAAGGTTAACAACTTCCAGCTAATACTGCAAACTGTCTGCCAAGGTTGGCAGCTCCCTATCTTGTCTGCAGGCAGGTCCTAATCGGTCCCTCTCAAGCTTTTTGACAGAGGCATAAGTGACAAACAAAATATATAAAGGTCAAAAAACTAGTTTTAGAAAAGAGCCAAAGACAGCTAAGCACATTTACTCTTGTCCTGTCTGTGTTTTTAGGAATAGTCTATTTTCACTCCATTACAAGTCACAGGGGAATATTGTACCTGACGACTATAGTTACTAGTTAGGCTATTACTTTTCAGATCAAGGTTTTATGAAGAGAAAAGTTAACACCCAACAGTAGCATATATAATATTACAGAACAGTGAGTCGGTAATAAAATGAATTTATGATAAATATATCTATATATCGAGTGTGAGTGTGTGAGGTTGTCTGTCTTTGTGTGTCTCTATGTGGCCCTGTGATGGACTGGTGACCTGTCCAGGGTGGACCCCTGCCTTCCACCCGAGAGAGAGCTGGGATAGGCTCCAGCAGATCCCCGTGACACTGAGCCAGGAAAAGCGGGTATAGAAAATGGATGGATGGATGGATGGATGGATATCTATATATCCAGGCTGACCACTTTTACTTTTGATACCTTAAGTACTTTTGCTGATGTTAAATGCAGGACCTTTACTTGTAATGGAGCATTTTAATTGTGGTAAGTGGAATGTTTGACTATTTGACTAAACGAAGAGACGATCAATCCGACCTCTCAGTGAAAACAGCCCATGTATTATGTATTTATCTGTATTATTATTATTATTATTATAAAAGTGAATGTATTTCTACACCCAGGGCTCCTTTAACTCTCTGGGAGGAGGAGTCTGAACTGCGGAAGCGCCACTTTTCCCGTCACCTCTCAACTAAAAGAGGCGTTTCTCAACGTCCAGTGTGATGTTTAAGTGAAACTGTCTCCTGCTTTGCACGCAAACTGTTGTTGCTCTGTCGCGGACTTCGATTATCACAAATCATGTCAGATTCCGTCAAAAACGTCGCGATATTTGGAGCCACGGGAATGACCGGGCTGGCGACTCTGCCGCAAGCGGTGTCTGCAGGTGAGAGTGGGATATAACAGGATAGATACTACACAGGTAGCTTTTATTGGTCCAATTGGGAAACTGGGAGACACAGGGGTCCATGTTGGGTCCCAATAGGCTCCTGTGTTAATATTAGATTGTTTGTTGTTAGTTTGAACTGGAGTTTCATTTGGAGTCAGGGAAAACTGGTCTGGCCAAAGTTTTCATCCTGTAGTCTGGTTAATACAGTGATGATATCTTGGACTATATTAGTAACCAATACACCCATACTTGTCAACTATTGAGGTGTCAGTGGAATCATTGTATCTTTATATGTTTCCAATGTCTGACACACATATTTTCTCTCAGTATTTCCTTGTGTGTACATGCACTTTTGCACAAAGCGTTTGATCTTGTCAATATACTCCTGTAATTGCTTTTGAGGATTGTAGCTCACTCTTAATGTAAACTAACATTTAGAACTAGACTTTCTTTATATGTTAACTTGACATTGGTTTGGGGCCTCAGCCATAAGCCTGTGGTGTAATTTGACAAATGCACCATATGATTAATTTGATTTAGCAGTGTTTTCATTTCCTCTCCCCCTGCTTACCAACGGGGTAAAAAAGTGTTGAGTCATGTTAGACGTTAAGGGACAGCATAGTGCTGAGTCACCGCAGGCTGTGACACACACTGCTGATACTAAAAGCTGTTCACTATCTCGCCTCGACACGAAGGGTGGGATCACCGTCAGATTTTTACAGGAGTTTCTGGACTTTTATTCTAGCTCCTTTCTCAAGAAGCTGAGATCATGCCACTCTCATGGATTTTAACCATGCAACAGCCGTTACACAAAAACCAGGTCAAGGTGACAGTTTTAGTATGAAGGTTGCCAAGCAGGTGAAACTGTGAGTTATCAGTGTGGCAATAGCACCAATCTTCTAGGGCTCTGACTGTGTTTCTGTAATACTGGCCCAGGGTGTCATAGAAAGGCACAGTGTCATACTGCATAATCATTACCTATGTAGGACTCTGTCAAGATGCAATTCAGCCTCAATTTTTGGTGCAATAATTTGATATCTGGAAATATCATGGTTATGATGGTGTGAGCACACAGACACGTTTCATTTTACTACGTTTTCTTCCGCCAGGGTACAATGTGACGGTGCTGGTGAGGGACCCTGCCAAGTTGCCTGCAGACCACAAGGCGTCCAGGGTGGTGGTGGGAGATGTCCTGAATAAAGAGGATGTGAAGAAAACCATGGAGGGCCAGGACGCTGTTATCATCATCCTTGGCACCAGGAACGACCTCAGTAAGACACAGGAACTACACACAACTAAGCAGCTGTTATCAGAGAAAAAAACAACATTGTGCAAGTCTTGATTAGGCAAATAAAAAGTCACATTTTTATATATTTCTGTCACCACAGATGTTTGATTTCAGAAGAACACATACAAATTGCATTTCATTATTTCAATTTAAATTTGTAAAAGACTGCTTTCTACATTTTTATTCCTCAGTTTGCACATTCCTCTTTCCTGTGCTTTCTGTATTCTTGGATTATTTGATTTTCATGTACTCTTTGGATTTTTCTATGTGGGTTTGAATTCGCTGTCAGAGCATTTTTCCTACTGTTTCACATGTTTCTCTGGTCACTCTATGATTTTTCTTTTATAAGGACTGTACTAGTATTCTTGCGTTCATTGTTTCCTTACATAACAAGCCATGTTGACCTTACACAAGGACTGCACCTGGCGTAATAATGTGAAACATTCACTAGGGGTCGTCGTAAGACCGCAACGTTTAATCCTATGTAACATTGTGGATCATGTGACACAATCTCTATTTAAAATGGTGGATGAATTTACAATAGCACATGATACTGAAAAGAGCCTGTATGTTTTCCTCCGGGCCCATAGTGTAGATAAACTTACTTCCAAAGATAAAATTCACAAAAAAAGATAAAACTACCAGGACTTTCTTAAGTAAAACTACCAATAATATACAGTTATTGACTATTAATAAAAGTCCTGTATCAAAAATTTCCTTTCAGTAACAGAACACTTCTTAGTTCCATCCAGTGGAAAAACTGTACTTGAGTAAAGTACCAGTGCCTCAAAACTATACTTAACTACACTTAAGTACAGTTTTGGAGTATTTAATTACTGTACTTTCCATCTTCCTCAGTATGAGTCTTTGATCTCCTCTGTGCTCCTCAGGTCCGACCACCATGATGTCTGAAGGCACCAAGAACATTGTTGAAGCCATGAAGGCCCGTGGGATCCGCAAAGTGGTTGGCTGCATGTCAGGTACAACCCAGTAACAGTTAGAAGTTTGTGTTATATGACTAATATGGGTAAAGTGTTCTTTGCTTGTCCCTTATTTAATTACCCTTCAGTGACAGTGAATGAAGATCTAATTTATGTGACAAACATCTGTATATTTTTCTTCTGCGACCACATAATCACTGTCCTCTTCATCTGTCCACCTGAATTTCTCCCTTTCTCTTTCTCTCCACCCATCATATCAATTACTACCTTCATATTTCCTCTCTACTCCTTTTCTTTATCTTTATCCTCCTTTCTCGCAGCCTTCCTGTTGTGGGATCGCTCCAAAGTCCCACCCCGTCTGGTTCCTGTCACAGAGGATCACGACAGAATGTACACTGTGCTGAAAACATCAGGACTGGACTATGTGGCTGTCATGCCTCCTCATATCGCTGGTCAGTAGAAACAGCTTTGTTCCAAACAAAGTGAAAAATTATTGCTACAGTGGGCCAACCTGATAAAACCTATTTTCTGCACTTTTTTATGATCTACATAGAATTTTATTATTAAAACTTAGAAAGTTTATAAATACATTTAGCCAAGTTATTATTTAATCTTATACACCATGGTACCAATTCCTGCTTCATTTGTTTTGCTGTAAGATATGCCTTTGTATCACATCTTTGACTGTTTTTTTTTAATTAAACACAGATATAGAGAGCATTCATTTGTTTTCTTGTGTTTTATACAAGTTTTGTCTCTTTCTCACTTCATCCAGGTGATATTCCTCTGACAGAGCGTTACATGGTGACAGAGAACATGCTGAAAGGAAGAGCCATCTCTAAACATGACCTGGGACACTTCTTCGTCAAGTGTCTGTCCAACTCAGAGTGGGACGGCAAGACGGTCGGAGTGTGTGGAGAGTACAAATAATCCTGAATAATACACTGCTGATGGCTTCCAAGGGATTGTGGGTTCAAATGTCTCCCTGTCACTGATTGAAATTATTTCTACCAAAACACTGCTGAGAAAATATTTGTTTATGTCAAGATAAAAATTGGAGGGAGCATGTTTGCTTTTGAGTCAAACTACAGGTTTTCTTTTTTGATAAATCACTAATGCTTTCATATTTTAAATGTACTACTAAGCAGCCATTTCTTGGCATGGTTATATGTTTAATTAACGTTGCCATTAATGGCGACATATTGGTAAAGTTGAAATACTTTAGAATAGACCTGTACTGATACTTTTACTTCATATCAGTTCTGTCCTTTTACATTAACAAGCATATATACATTAATTCCATCATTAAACATTTTCTATGGTGATATCTACTATGTCTGATCTACAGCAGGCCCGTTTTTATAGCTGTTGAAAATAAATCGACAATATTGTGCAAACAGTTGTGCTGAAAGAGTAACTCTTGCTGTTATATGAAAGTGTATAGAGCTGCAGGGTATTTGCTCCTGGGCTGGCACAGCAATGGCAATTAGTACTTCTCTAAACAGTCATTTACATAACATAGTTGCCTTACAAAACAACATGATAAAATAGATTTGATCTGGGGTAAATCTGGGATATTTTACTCAAACTAATGTATGAACACTGCTAAAATATGTCAAATTAATTGTGTCTTCAACTAAAAAATACAACTCCAAAGTATCAATTACCCAGGCATCTCAAATATATGATTTGAGCATATTCAATATACAAAATCAAGTGGCATTTTACAGAAAATCTTCTGTTCCTGCATGTGGATACTGTTTGTAGTGTAACAAGTAGTCAGGCTAGTACTCAAATAAAAAAATAGATGTTGGGAGCCATACGGGATCTTAATGGTCTTAATCCTAAACATGCCTCAGATAGATTTGGAGGAAAAGGTGAACAGCAGATTAAACAAGAAGTGTAATGAAGGATAGACTGGAATTTGGATGATTGTTGGTGGGGAAATGATGACAAGAAAGACAAGAGATGCAAAGAAGCCAAGAGAAGTGTCGAAAGACACTTAGCTGGAAGATTCCACTTCACTTTGTCTTCCTCAACTCCACCTTCAACTGAAATGGTATTTTCCAGCCTCTAATTGATTGAACACACCTGATCCAGGTAATCAACAGTGGGAAGGACAGTGACCCTTAATGTGTTGCCCACTGCTGCTTTAGATGTTCACTAAAGAACTACATTAGTATTAGTGTCATCCATATTTTGAATAAATAATGTAACCAAGTATCCCAGAGGAATGAATGTAGTTCTGACATTTGTAACAAATCAAACTGCTTTGACCTCCTACCTTCTTCCATATGAGGTGGCATCTAAATGTTATATGTCTGTGTGTGACTCTTATTTATCTCCTCACATAGCCTCCTCATGCTTCGGTGGTTCTTCTGATGCTTCTTTCTGCCACAGTACATTATTTAGATAGGGAACCAATAAATGTGACTTTCTGCTCACCTTGTGTTTCTGTTGTTTTGCTATGAACCTACTAAGGACACCACTTGTCTCCTACAGTTTCACCTCAGCCCCTCCCTCTGAAAGTCAGCTGAGAGGCAGTTTTGCAACTACCGCTGACAAAAATGTGTCAAGACACCTGTGGAGAGCCAGCACAATGCCGGAAATAATTCATTTCCGGTTATACAAATAAAAGCTCTACTGTCGAAGTGTATATTTTTTTATATTTTCTCCTCTAGTTACATTTGAATGTGTTTGAGCTTTCATAGATAAAATAATGCAAACGAGTGCGACAGTTTTCATAATATACACATTTATATTCATTCATTCAAAGTCTTAGTTATTATTTTATTTCGTGAGCGATTACAGGAAGTTATTTTATGTTCTGTCAACTTTATATTTCCCTCTGTCGTCCAATCCGATACTGAAGCCGAGGAGGAGCTACCCAGTTTTTTTTCAAAGTTGTCTCTGGTTTTTCGTGTGGTCAGAAGTTGTAGTTAAATTAAAATCTAAGCAGTAAACTTTGACATGCCGGTGTTTTTAGGACATTAGAAGTTGTGTCTGCTGTGTTTCCCTCCCAGGCGACTGCTGTTCTCAGGTAAATGACTGGTTGAAATAAGACTGATTTGGAAAACTGCACATTATATTGCAGAGTTTCTTTTCCTGTGGACGTGTACGATTTTTTTCATTTTGTTCTGTTTATATCTTAATGAAATCGCCAATGAAAATGCACTTTTTAATCTCTCTCTGTTCTGACCTCCTGATCAGGTCGGGAGCCTAAAATTAAACCTCCGAGAGCAGATTTACAGTAAGCTCAACCTAAACATAAGGCATGCTAACTGGAAATGCGTTATTAGTTAGTTTAGTTAGTTAGTTAGTTAGTCGTCATTCGATAACACATACATTGTCGTACTTTTTATGCAAAGTTATAACGCGGTCTCTCTATCGGTGATGTCATCTTTTAGGAATTAGTGCCATGTAAATCACATAATAACTGTTGTCTGAGCAGAAATTAATCAGGGCAGCAGTTAGTTTACAGTTCTATATTACATGCATTGTTATTCAGTCGTTGTTATCGCTACATGCGTAGTTTAAAATGTATTTAACACGGTTTTACCATGTGAAGTTACTGTTGGAATGTAACGTAAATGTACTCCATTACCCACAATGCCTTCCCACATCCAGCCCCCCAACCGTAAAGCTTTTGGCGTGAAACTCAAATCACGGGCGGGAGAAGGCTGAGTCAGGCCGTTAATGGAAATAAGTTGTAATATTTGGAGTTTTACGCTGAAGTACATGTTTAAAAATGCTTTTTAGTTTTTGGGTCACTTATGTGAAAGGTGTAAATTAGTCTTTTGTCGAAGAGGAGGCAGGATAACGAAGCCAGTAACGGAAACGTCGAAGTTAAACGCGGAGAGACGGGAAGTGATTCAACAGGTTTGTGCGTTTAAAGATGTCTAACTTTCTGGCGGCGTCTAAAGTCGGTGTTTCAGAGTTACTCGTTTTTGTCTTGTTAATAAGGCATTTTTAGTGAGTTTAAGATGATTTAACGATACTTACGCTGGTGATCTCGGTCGACAAAGTTCGTTTTCTCCTTGTCCTCCAACCCCCAACCACATTCAGCTAGCTAGCGTTAACTAACTAACTGCAGTTCTATAACTTGGCGTTGATAGAAAGCTGTTGTTTTAATTTAATTAATGAGGTTTGTTAACTCAATGCAGCTCTTTGCCAGGCCTGTGAATAACATGAAGACAAAACAATAAGACCCTTTAAACATACTGAAGATAGCATTTCTGATCATTCTTTACCATTTGTTTTTCATGTACTACCAGCAGTTTTCATTCTCATGGTTGATTTGAACAGTACTAAATTACAACAGTAACAATAATTGTGATTCTATTCTTTTGTGCTGAGAGCTTTTTAATTTCCACCCCACCTTTTATAAGAAAAAAAAAAACTAGGAAACTGATCTGATGATTTTTAGCCCTAATACAAGTCAACTTAATGGTGTATTTCTTCCTTCGCAGTCTAAAGATGATCATGAAGGGGCAGAAACGTAAACTCCCATCAGAGGACGTGGATGCTTCGGACAGGAGCAACCCCACCTGGGAGAGCCAGCGGCAGTTTGTGTTCTCAGTTTCCCTTAGCAAGTATCAGCGTGGCCAGGAGCTACCTGAACCGAGTCTGCGGAGGTCTGTTCTGATAGCCAACACACTGCGACAGATCAATCTCGAGGCTTGCAGGACACCCTCTATAGCCAGGGAAGTGTCACAACCTCATGGTAGCTCTTCATGTGGACTCCAGTTGAAAGGCCAGGAGAATATTGTCACTGAAGTCGCTGCAGCAAAATATCACTCTGCAGTAACAGTTGCCGGCAGCCACTCGGATCTTGGCAGCTGTCCACTGGTTTCATCAGATTTCTTTTTAGATTCTGCTGCAAGTATGTCTCCAGCAATCTGCCAGTCAAGTGCATCAAATGTCCCTGTCTGTGTAGATGAAGATGAGGACTGGGGATCAATGTCCACTGATCCTGATTTCTCACTTTCAACTGCCATTTCCTCTATTCTTACTGCGCTTGACTCTACCATTGATGGGAGCCCTCAGTCAGGTCCACGGGCACCCCTCAGGTCCTTGGAGAACCTGGTGGGGCCCTCTGAGGGAAATATGACATGGGTAAAACAGAGTGACCGAGGTTTTGGGGGCAGCTGGGAGCAGCAGGACGAGTTCAGGGTGTGTGAGAGCAGCATGGAGTTGATGAGGTCTTGCTACCTCAGTGATCTCACTATGGAGGATCTCTTCCAGGATATAGACACATCCCTACTGGAGAGAGACATGGGAACACTTGGGCTTAGAGGCAGCGGAGGTGGATTCTTGGCTGGGGATGATCTTCTCCGGTACCTGCCACCTTTATCTTCCTCCTCAAACTCTTTCTCCCTCTCTCTCAGCCAGAAGTGCCTGCCTTCTTTCTCCTCATTCAGCCCATTGTCTTCTTCACCTTCTCTCTCTTTGGTACCATCCTCTCCATTTTCTGGTCAGAGTTATGTGAGAGAAGCACCTGAGTTAGATCACTTGATGGAGATCCTGGTGGAGTCCTGATAGCCTCATCTCCATCAGACTGTAAGAAACCCAGTTCGAGAAGTAATCTGAACACCATTCACTAAGTTGACAAAAACTGAATTTTCAAAAGAAAAAGGCAGACTGTTAGACATGTCGTATATTCACCATGTTGTTTTTATATATTGCTCAGAAATAGTGTATTATGGATTTTAGAAACTAGCATAAATGCTCTAGAAATGTAGAAATGTTTGATGTCCAAGACAGAAAATGGTGCATATATGGACTGTCAAAAGGAGTAGCTGTCTACCTGACAGTGTTACATGAAGAGTTTGTGTTTCTGACTAAAAGTGAGGTCATGCCAGAGAGAAAACTATGTGGGTGGTAAGCTAGATAAGGCTGTTTTTGTCATGACTGACTCAGTGCATAGTGAAGGGCTGAAAAAAACATTCTACTACCACTTTTAGTACAACTTGGCTAACTGGCACCAATGAACTGACTAGAGAACAGGCTTTATTCAGCAAATGAGATGTCCTGACGTTTGTCAAATGCATCATAGTTTCAAGTAACCCTGCAATCACACTGAACATCCTGATTATCTGGACTAAGAAAAGAAAAGCAGCCAGTCGTGCTGGTGTTGATTCATGAAATGAACTGAACAGGCAGCACATGTGACAAATCACAAGTGGGTTAACATCAGTTCTGAGAGAATGACTTGGCTGATGATGGAAGGAGAATGATTGAAACACTAATATAGGTCAGATCTTCTGTGAAGAAATCTTTAACCTCATATTTATCAATGAGAAAATGAGGAAATGTGCTTTTTAGTCATGAAAAGGTTTTGATTATTTATATCAAGTGGTTTGCCCACAATATGAAAAGTGAATATAGTTTTTAATCTTTTAAGTGGGCAAGTCTTCTTTGTGTTCCTCAGATTAACAAGTCTACTTTCAGTAACCAGTGTTTGGAGGTTCAATACAATTATATTTCAATAATGTATATTAGCAGAAAAGAAAAGACCACCCTATGTTACTCAGTGGAAAAAAAGCACAACCCCTAATGCCTCTTAACCATGTGACGGCTGAAAAGAGTGAAACTAGAATGTTTCCTCTGAATGTTTCCGCCTCAAAGTGCAGCTGTAGCTCAGGAAACACATATTGTTCTGTAATGGCTGCATGCACAGTCCAGCTCAGAAAACGAGCTAAGTCTTTTATTCAGTGTTTTTTATTAAAATGATCTTTACAGTACTGTGATGGTATTAAAAATACATCCTTGTGAATTTGAAAGTGCCAATACAGACACTGTTACATGATGTAAAGTCAAAAAAATTGTTATTGATCAGTCATCTTGTTTACACCACACTGGCTGGTTTGGTCTAGATATGCTGATTTTCACCCTGTTTACAGCTCTGTCATCAGTAAGTCAGTTTGTTTTAGTTTGTTTTTGTTCATAAGGTTTGCCTGGTTTAAAAAAAATTATTGCACTTTTGTTAAAAATGTGCATTTCAGAGATTTGCTCATATGACTATGTTGACAGGAATTTGACCCAGCACTGGTCAAACAGGAGAAGCGCTGAGATAAATTGTTTGAGGGAGCATATGATGCCCGTTTGTCAGGGTTTTGTACATTTATATACTGTTTATGGATCAGCTTTCTATGCAAAGTTCCTCCCTGAACATCTGGGCTGCAGTCTCATACTATTTATAAAGAGCGTATTTAATGAGATGAGTAATTTAATGTCATACCATATTTGACACTTCACTAATGGTATATTAATATACCATCACTTACTGGCAGTTATTTTATTTAGGCTGTTCTTCATAGGTATTTTAATATGTTTTGAAATTGCAGGCAGAGTGTCTACACAATGTATTTAGACTTTTTTAAGAAGGCAGATGTCCATTTACTTGTATTGAAGTTTGTAATAAAATATGAAAAGCAAACACTGTGCTTTACTTTTATTGTTGAACATAATTTCATGTGCAGTTAAAAGCATCACAGAGGACTGAATGAAGTTTATTATGGAAAGCTAAGATCATGCATAGAGTGTACTTCACATAAATGGTTGTAATGTTTAGAAATTTAGAGAAAATTAAAAAAAAAAAAAAAAGGAATTTTTACCACAAAGAAAAGGACCTCCAGGTTCAGAAACATACAGATACTAATAGATTAGTGGAGGTGATACACAAAGACCATCCAGGATACCAGCAAACTCAGTTTCACAAAATGGAACTAAACAATCTTCACACCTGAGGCCTGATGGGACAAGCTTCACACAGTCACATTACACCCTAATGAAGAAAGCAACCTTTTTATATTTTTCTTTCCATCTAATCAAAAACACTTTGGTGTCAGTCCATTCTCAAGTCACAGAGACTTCAAAAAAACAAAACTTCAGTCACTGAATGTTTCATATTGACAACTACAATTTCTAAAAGCTCGTACAACTCACACGACTATACACAATACCTAATAAAATATCAACTACACAAGACATGCAAATTCCACATTTGGAGGAGTCTCACTAAAGACAAGACATGCAAATTCCACATTTGGAGGAGTCTCACTAAAGACAAGACATGCATATGAGAACATGAGGACATAACACAAGGCAAACCTGTTTTATGATTGTCTAATGCAAATACATTTTCAACTGATATTACTGAACTACAGTGTGAACCAAGACAAGTTAGTTTACAGTATCAAGTTATATCTGCTGATAAAAACAACTGATGCAAACATATAATTGCTTTTCAAGTGTTCAGTATGTGATGGATTAGATCCAGCCACTGTAAATTACACAGAACAGGTCGTGTTTGCTTTTCTAATTCAATTAATCATGGCCTGAATCACTATAGTGAAACACTTTTTACTTACTGTAGTTTTCCATTTTTAATTTTAATAATTTTAATTTTTGCTCCTTCCAACCATTTAACCAAATTTCTGGAGCTGTAGTTAACCTGCTGCACTACAAAGATGTGGACAGCAGGGGGCAGCACCATAAAGGCTAAAGTGCTAGGGCAAAAAACGCCTGTCTGTAGTTCCTGTGCTCTTCAAGTCTGACCCAAACATAAGACAGTTCCTACTTTCACACAGTAAATGTGACCAAATAAAAAAACAATAACAGATAAAGTCTCCTTTCAGCGCAGATCCACATTGGCCTTTAACTGAGGAAGTGAGCAAACAGGTGCACTCCTCATTTCACTGCATTTGTGATCGTTCATGAAGGAGAAGATGCATTAAAGTGGTTTAACTAAGTAGCTTATAAGTCAATCTAATGATCTGGCCCGAGGTCTAGAAATATGACTGGGGGACATATGCCTGGAAGTGTCTTTGGCCATGACATGTTTATGTGAAACAATGCACCAGAATAAAAACAAATGCAGTTAAAGGTCTGAAAGATCGTTGACCTGGCAAACACATCCATAGAACGTTGTTTACTGTCAGCACAGTTATATAAAAGACACAATTGGTCCCGAACGAGAAACCCAAGTTACAAAAATCCATGCAAGACAAAAGGGACCTGGCAACAACAAACCAACCAGGCATAAGAAGTTTTTGGTCTGAGCCTGAGGCTGTAAACACAGCAGCCGAGCCTGTACAGTGAACATGGCAGTTATACCAGTTTTTAAGGGGCAAAAGGAACCTCTGTGCCTTTTGGCCAGGCTGCCATAGTCAAGTTAGGATAGTCCTTTGAAGTGTGCAGAAAGTGGTCTAATAGCCATAGTCAGCTCACAAAGGCTGAATCTGAAAACTATCATCTCAATTCCTCATAAATAATGTCTTTGGATATTTTAAACAAAGAGAATTAAGACAACAAAATGGTAATTAAGAAAATAATTCAGGTTCAGCCCAGCAGTCTGGGTGTTTTAGCACTTTTTCAAGACTGCAGGATCACCAGAGGTAGAGCTGCTTATTGTTCTCCGCCTCCCCAAGGCTCAGCCCTTGTTGATGCTGTTGTATGAGGGCTGGGAGGCCGGTTCCAGGGGCTTGCTGGCAGCTTTGTCTGTCAGGTGGGGGGTTGCCTGGTCTTCATGTTCGTTCTCCACGATTGGCTCCCTGTCATCTTCCTGGTCAGGATCCTCACAGTGCGGCAACTGTAGGAAGGTGGTCAGGCCGTGCAGGTCGGCCATCTTGTGGAAGGTGCGCAGCAGGAGGTACATCATCATCAGACCGATGAACAGGTAGACTAGGGGGAAGGGCAGAGACACAGTGGTCACTATTCAATAGCAAGTCACTACCTGCAGCTGCCCTTTAACTATTACAAACTTCAACTGAGTCACTTTTACAGCTTCAAAGTGTTGGCAGAGACTTTTTCCATTCACATTCTGAAATAAAAACAGCATTTATTTATTCAAAAGTGGCATGTGCTAATTTGTGCTGTGTTGAAATTTGGAGTAAAAGGCACCAATGTGCTGGCCAAGTTTTGGAGCTCACACTGACCACACCCAGTGGTGATCTGTAACTCATGAACATTTCAGCCTGGTGTTAGGCTAGCTGTCATCTGACTTAAAAAAATCCAATGTCAAATTCTGTATATGTAAACAGCTGTTGTATCACAGAAAAAAAAAACAAATAGGTAATTATTATGTTATCAGGTCAAACCGACAGATTCTTTAAAGGTCACTGTCAGCTTTTATTCCTGGCCTCCACATGACTGCTTAAGAATGAAAAAAGCTCTGAAAATGTGGCCAGTAATGAGCCAAAGAATTAATATCCAAGTCTGACACACACACTAGACCATGAATAGAAAACTACTGTAGTAAATCCATGTCAGCAAAAGGAGAACAAGAGTATGCTCAAGTTAGGGGCAATGGTGAAACCAGAATCTACTCAACATTTGTTATTTCTGCTCAGAGTCTTGTGTTTTTCTCAATGAAAAGCCACATTGCTTTCTTCTGTTCCATGTATGCACTGAAATGCCTCACACAGCTGCAGAGTTGAGACCCTGGACAAGGTTTCTTACTATAGAAGTAGGCCAGCTTAGAAAAACCTCAGCTGCAGAGCTATGTTTACCATGGGAGGTGCACATCACATGGTGAGGGGGAGGCGCCTGTTGGGTTTTTTTTTTTTAATATAATGAGTGAGCAGCTTTGGTCCTGTGTGTTTATCTTTCTACAGGTTTCAGACTCATCTGACACAAAAAAACAACATACTAATCACTACTTATATTAATGAATTACTTGACTCAAACAGTTTGAGCCTGGCAGTCTTAAAAAGTTAGACTGCTCCTGTTTTAGCACTGAGTAAAAGGACTTTGTCCAAACCACCATCCCAAAATATTTGCTCTTCCCCAACATTAGAAATGCTGTGCTGTGGAAATGCCTGATAACAGCAGTTTTGGTATCTTTCTTAACTGAACTTTGCATGATTGATAACATGCTGAGGGATTTTCAACACGTTTGGGGTCTTTGCACTGCACAAACATCAGAATCAGAGCACATGTTATATGATGGCAGCTTATAGATTAATGTGCTGTATAAGAGTTTTGCTGCAAAAGCAATTCTGAAACCTCCTCTAACAAAATGATGGCTAGTAATAAGTGAAATGTATTGTATTCTGTCTTATGACCTGTACAGTCGCACTGGACAGACTGATTTTTGTAAAAATACATTTCTGGAATAAAATTCATCCACTATTTGGGGCCACCATTAATTACATTATGGGGTAAATGCTCCAGTTCTCAGGAAACCTGACAATAATCATTTTATTTCACTGCAATAGCAGCAGCTTCAGGAGAATCAGGTCAATTGTCAAATCAGGTTGTAAAAACGCCAGGCCACAGAAAGCTGCTTTGGGGAATGAACACTGTTATGGCCTACACCAAAAGAAATGCAAAGTTCATTAAGACATTCACTCATATCAAAGTTAGAGGAACAAAACAACAGCATGGCTAATTTTAAACATAAAGGTCATCCCAGCCTTGATTTAATCACAGTCCACATGAGGTCCTGACAGACAGTTAGCAACAGGCCATTTCACTGTAGCTCTAACCTTACGGAGTGGCTGAACATACTTTAAAGCTGCTTTAACTTTCCATTCCCCTACCCAAGCAAAGAATAAATTCTTTGTGGTTTGGAGCTGGCCTCATATCTACACTGCATCTACCTCCTCCTTTGTCTCCCTACTCTCCACTCTCCACCCTGATGTTTGGTGCTACACTCTTGTTACCCCCAGGGGCAGCACAGACACTGATATTCTTCAAACTTTGGTCACTTTACTGCTGCTGGATTCCCCCCATCTGATTTGAACAGCCTCCGTGCACCACATTCTATGGTGGGAAGTCTAATTCTTCCAGCCACAAGACCAGCTGTCCTTACCTTTCCTCGACCTCTGACACTGTGCAGGGACAGCACTACAGTGGCTGCTTAGCATCAACGTACTACTGCAACAGTTAGTCAGCACTGGTTAACAATAGTTAACCAGGAGTATGCACGTATCAACATCACATGTAGCTTTGCTGTTGGGGGCTGAAATTAAATGAATCTACATAACAAAAGAGATGTGCAGTGGCTGAACATATGTTATTGCCAAAAATCAGCTACTATCATGGTTAA
The DNA here is from genome assembly GCF_900324485.2 of Mastacembelus armatus. Lineage (NCBI taxonomy): Eukaryota > Metazoa > Chordata > Actinopteri > Synbranchiformes > Mastacembelidae > Mastacembelus > Mastacembelus armatus. Next base: position 23,484,818 of record NC_046645.1, on the reverse strand, counting down.
AACCAATAAAAATGGTTTTAGGGATGTTAGCTCTAGTATTTAGACCAGTGTTTGATTCACACACAATCAACGTGACATAACGGTCACTGTGCTGCTGCGCTGAATATTTCCAGGTTTTAAGTCATAAACCACTAATGACAACAAAAACCTAGTTATTTTTTCTTCTGTTGGATGAAATTCTCCTGCAAGTCGGATTCATTTATAGTGAGTGACACAGATAATTAAACTTCAATTCCCACAGTGCTAAGAGATGACAATGGAGAGTAGTTTCCTTTTTTAAGGAACCAAGAAAAGAGAAGCAGCGAGAGGTGCTGCTTCTCACATCGGAAGTACAAATGGGATGGCACACGTGGCTGCAAAGGCCAGAACACCCATCCTCGATGCTTACGCAGCCTGTTACATGCTGTCAAAAATAACTTCAACACAAAGAACATCCTCCCCTCTTTCCCCTGAAAGAAGATGACGAAGAGTTTCTGCAGCAGAGATGAGAATGTCTCACTGATGCACTAGACTGCAGCCCGTGAGGGACATGGTCTGGTCAGCCTGCTCTCATTTACAGGCTGTGCAGGCATGTGGCAGGTGTGTGTGACTCTCACAGAAAAATACCAAAGGAAACTTCCACAGCTGTTCTCCTTTTAACGCACCCACGACATTCAGTTAGTCAGAGCACATGTTATATGATGGCAGCTTATAGATTAATGTGCTGTATAAGAGTTTTGCTGCAAAAGCAATTCTGAAACCTCCTCTAACAAAATGATGGCTAGTAATAAGTCAAATGTATTGTATTCTGTCTTATGACCTGTACAGTCGCACTGGACAGACTGATTTTTGTAAAAATACATTTCTGGAATAAAATTCATCCACTATTTGGGGCCACCATTAATTACATTATGGGGTAAATGCTCCAGTTCTCAGGAAACCTGACAATAATCATTTTATTTCACTGCAATAGCAGCAGCTTCAGGAGAATCAGGTCAATTGTCAAATTCAGTTAGTCGTATGGCATCACGTTTATATTTAGAAACTATGTGAATTAGTACGATTCCCCCAAGATAAAGCAGTTTCTGCTCTGTCACTGTTTATTTCAAACACTGTTTTCCATAAAGCTTCTATACAATGGCAACATTTAGCCATGTTTGGTTTTCATGAAGAAAGGTTAATGTTCCTGTTTGCATCAAAGCAGGTGTAGTTTATTGCTTTGGTTTGGTTAACCACATTAGCACCTGGGTATTACAGTACTACTTTAAAGTACTACTTTCCTACTCACACGTGTCTTGCAGTGTTTTTTGTAAAAAAAAAAAAAAAAAAAAAAAAAAAAGTTTCAAAAATAGTGTTTTCTGTTTATAATCAACGTTTCTCCCCAGATGACACTCACTGAGGCTTAACCAAAGTGTTGAATTCATTTCCTTCCCCCATAAAACATTTGCAATGCAAATTTTCTGCACAGCTATTTTAATTTCAGCATTGGACTCATCTAGCAGCAGCTTTCTTCCATGACGTTGTCAACACATGACTGTCTCACAGCAGCTTATTATCAACTATTGATCAGGGGCACAGTCCTGCTTACCTAGTAACCTGTGTGCACATGTTCTTGTGCATGAAACAAACAAACCAGAAACCATTCAAAAAAGTCTTCAGAGCGCCACCAGAGGTCAAAACCTCCACTGGGCATCATTAATAAAGGAGAAAAGTTTTAATTTCAGAAGAAAGTACACATTATCCACTCAACTCAAACAGCTTAATGCTGTGTCTCAGAGTTTTTATTTACTGTCGCACATTTAAAATGGCAATTAATTAGAACCGGATCTAAGCTTTGGAGCATGTAGTGATAGAAGTGTCAGTGTATCATGCACCTTGATGAGACAACACCTCCTTTTCAAACACATACAATGACTAAGTCTTGAAAAAGGATATGAGTGGCATTGGGACTTTATTTTGAAGAGTCAGACATTGAAACCACATGTGTCAAGACAAAAAAAGTAATGAAAGTAACAACTCCACTCACCCATAACAGAGACCTGGTACAGCTTTCTGTACCTCTGCCCTTGCTGCATCCCTGGAACAAAATCCCCCAGTCCAATGGTGCACAGTGAGATAAAACAGAAGTAGATGGCGTCCAAGAAGGACCAGGACATCTCCACTGTACTGAACACGGCTGCCGGAGCAACAAAGAAGCACAGCACCACTAGAACCAGCAGCAACAGGAAGTGAATAGCAGTGGCCTGTCGAGACTCCATGCCGGAACGCAGCAGGAGGCCGAGTGGAGCGAAGACCAGAGGGTACATGAGTCTCTGGACGCAGGCGGTCAGCACCAGCATGGTGAAGGGGACTCCTATCAGAGCATAGAGGATGGAGAAGGCCTTCCCAGTGTCAGACAGAGGGGTGCTGTGGCCATAACCTGCAGATATAGGAAGCACCAGATGTGAGATGGCAGATGAAGAGGGGAGACGCAACAATTAAGAAACATTGAGGAGGATTGTGATATATCTTTATGTTTTGGTTAGCTAAACTACACAACTATAGAAAATCAACAACTGTGAAATACCTTTAGCCACGTCCATAAAGCAGAGGGTTTAGCATTTATTCATGGAAACATGCAAAATGTACTTTAAAGTTGAATAAAAAGAAACATTGATGGGTATTATAATAGATACGTAAGTGTATTTCATTTCTGAATAACAAAATAAAGGCTTCATGGTCCAACATGACTACCCCTCAGTAAAATGAAGCCCTGGTAATCAGCGGCTATGTTTGGATGATGTGTTGAAATTGTTTTGCCTGATGGTGATTCGAGTCAGAGAAGGACGTCATGAGATCAGCACAAAGCGTTCTTTGTCAGACTCAGCCTGCAGGTTATTACCAATCATTACCACCTTGAAGAGCAGAGAAAAACACCAACTGGTTTGCTGGATGCTGCTCTGGAAACTCACGAGTTGCCTTAAATATTCAAAATGTTTGACTACAAACATAAACAAAGGGTTAAAAGCCTTGAGTGAATGTTTTTGTAGACAGTGGCTGAAGCATCATGTGTTATTTCAGCCTGACATGGCTCAGGCTGTAAACACGCTCACAGTTTTATCAAACAAAAGAAATGATCCAAATCACTTCCCAGTCTGTCCTGTACACTTCCACATTCTGATTTTGCAGAACAACTTTGTTGTTTCACTTTAACGCACTGTACCTGCTGTAGCTCTGGTTTTCTACTCAATAAGGCATTGAAACTAACATTAGGGGGTTTCCATCGTATGAAAAGTTTAGATAATAAAGCGGTGTTTTAACTTGTTGGCCTGGACTGAGAACAACAGCTGACCAGACATCACTTAAACATTTACGGAAGTGTCACATAAGGAAGCACCTGCACTGTTGTGAAAGATGTTCATCTATCACACAGAGCAAACGAATACAAAGGTCACTTGTGTTCTGCTCCATGCATGAATTTGCATTTCCTCAGTGCCCATGTGAGTGCCTGGCTGGCAGCAGCCTGTCAATCTGACTGTTTTTGCAGCAGTTTTGTTAGACAGCAGGGCTGCTTGAAATAAAAGCCTCCAGGAGCTTCATTGTGTGACGTTACCATAGTGTTGCTACAGTGAGCAATTTCAAAAGAGGTCATATTTTTCCACTTTCTAAATGCTACCCATTTAAACTGCCCCACACTTAAGCCAAGCTGAAATTCACATTCATTTCTTAGGGCATAATAAAAAGGCACATATTTTTGTTGTATTTTTCCTTCATCATCTTTCTTGTACTTGTAAATTCCCTGACAAACTGATAGATTTTAAAACCAAATGTACAAAATTGATAAAGGTGTGATTCTTACAGTGAATTTTTTTGTTTCCCTTCTACCAGATAATTTATATGCCAAAACAAGATTTGAATCAGCTAAGGAGATTTCTTGAGCATTTAGCAAAACCAAAATACATGACTAAGTACAGCATGATTTTCTCAAGTCTAGAGTTTTAGTGCCAGTGAGCAACCTATTGAAAGCAGGTACACTTTCAACCATGACGCACAGGGGTTGCCGCCTGCACCAATCTTGTTAATGAAGCACACAGGAAACCAGATTACTGTAACTCTTCAGATAACAAACAGAAATACAGATGCAAGTTTTCACCACAGACAACTGAGAAGGTAGACCTACCAGGACATTTTTGCTACAAGAATCAGTGTTAGTGCTACTAAACCACAAACTGTTGCTGCAGAAGAAATGAACACACAGCAAACCTTCCCAGGAGGAGAATGAGGGGTTATATGGCCATGTACATATGGAAAAAATACACTTCTGCTATTGAGAGGTGGCTTAAGCCACTGAGCATTTGCTCTGCCCAGATGGGAGAACAGAAAGTTAAAGCAGCTTTAGGTCAGTTTAAATGTATGTAAGGTGAAAGCTAGAGAACAGTGTCTGTCAGCCTAATTCTGACTGTGGGGCCAGGTCAAAACATCATTTAACATGAATACTGGGCATCCACAGTAATGCTTATTAAACAGACAGACGCACACTAGTTTGTAAAGTTGTATGACTACACCACTGACCCTCAGGCCTTTAGTGCGATGACTGCAGACATTATAAACTCCTGGGGTCAATATTACTAGTATCTTTAAGACCCTTGAAAAAAGCTGTCATGATTTAAAAAACTCTCTAACATCCATGAGTAAAGATCACAGTGTGGGTCAGTTTTTAAAGTCTGTGTGTGGAACTGTGGCAAAGCTACTCCAGTGATTTAGTCCTGAACTTTCAAAAACGCTGAGAGGGATGACAGAAACAGATTTTCAGAAAACTGTCAGAGTAGCAGAGCCCAACATATCCTGATGTTGCTCTATGCTACATTTCACATGACACAACCGGTCTTTACATCTTTCAAACTCCCTCATAGGCTTTCTCTCGACACAGCTCTAGAGACATTCTTCAAGTCACTTTTCAAACTTTAGAAAGCTCCAGCCAGAACGCCAGAAAACTGTTTCTATAAGCTGATCAGTTCTTCTCATGATGAGTAAACTGAACTGCACTACCAAGCCTGGAGGGCCACTTTAAAACTCTGACACATTGCAGGTTTTCAGACAAGCTTCGTTGCTCTTTTGAGGAAACTTTTTTTTAGGCTCAGCATCACGGAGCATCTCCAGACGTAGCAGCATCCTCACCATCACACATACATTAAAATACATTTCAAAAAAGCAAATGCTCAGAAATTCGACACTAAAAATTAAGCGACTAATAAAAGCAATTTAAAAAAAACTCCAAAATATTGTTCAACAATACAACTGAAGTATTGCACATATAAATCCTACTATAATATATGACCATGTAAAAAGATCTGCCAAGTATCAGTCTACATGCTGGAGCTCTATACCAGAAGCTAAGCACACACATTCACAGCAAACCATCTAACATGGATCTTTTACTGTAGAACAGTAAGAACAGAAGAGAACAGTAACCTTCAGAGCATCCTCCCCAGGATGAATGAGCTACCATGCTTGATCAAACTCTCAAACCTGTATTTGTGATTTCTTCTGAGGTCTAGGGATCATCTAACAAAAAAGCAGCTACAGTCACTGATTAAGAAGATAGAGGTAAAATGTGCTTAAAGGTGTGAATGTGCCCTAAAGTGATGACCTGGAAATCTCTCACCGGCTTCACCCTTTACTAAGAGCAAACTGCACAAAACAACACAACCAGACCCTTCAATGTTCTGGTGATTGTCATTAAACTTACAGTCCATCCTCTTTTCTGCTTTCATCAACAGCCTAGTCTCATTTCATACCATGAGCCGCTGGATCTTCTGGACGCTTTACTCTAATTAGGAAAATCAACTGACATCAACGGGCCATAGTAACTGTGGGATTTATGGAGACTTGAGGAAATGATCTTCTCATTTAATCAGCGTGTATTCATAAAACTGCCCTTTCCCCTGGCGGTGGCTAATCTGATCTAATGCTTTATGTTTTGATGTTAACTGGTTTAGGTTAAAAGTTACACAGCCGCAACATCCAGCGGGTAACATCCATGACATGTGGCCAAATAACATTATTAGCAGCATCCGACTCTCCAACCACAGACAAAAGAATTAAGACCCTACAACAAACTGCTGTTGTTGTGTTCCGTGTTGTTCACAGCCTGTGGAGTCATGTCTCTGTAACACTGCTCAGATTTTACTATGACGGGACTTGCACTTATTTTTAGGGAGTTTGTGAGTTTTGCGTCATGCGTAAAAACTCCATCAGGTGACTTTCCTCGCTAAGAGCTTTGTTAGTCTCTCGGTTTGAACTCACCGACAGTGGTGACCAGAGTGTTGGCGAAGAACATGGAGGATACCAGGTCCCAGTTTGAAGTAAGGGAAGAGTTTTTGAGGACGGAGACGCCGTACTTGTTGGCCGTCAGTACTTTGCCCAGAAAGTGTTCGAGGGACGCGGCGTTGACGCAGCTATGGTTGAGAAACTCCTGCATCAGCACTTCCATGTCCTGTCGCAGCTTCTCCTCCACAGGCCGCTCGATGCTGGAGAAAATCAGGGCTCCGAACAGCAGGTAGATGAAATAAAACAGTACGAAACCTGTCAGCAGCAGCCACGACTTGCCTGCAGAATGCATGTTTTACTCTCTGACAAACATCAGTGGAGCCACTGCCCGGAGCTTTCCTCTCTGCGTCTGCGACTAACGCTTCTTTCTTTTCTTCGGTGAGGGGAACTTTTTGAGGGGCTGTCCTACTCGAACTTGAACCCCTCCTTTGCCACCGCATCCTCCTCCCACAGACGAAGCAGCAGGGTGTGTTCAGATCTGAGTCCTGGCAGCGCGTCCTGGATTCATGGATCCGGGAAGGTTTCTCGGTTTATTTATTCACTTGTTACATTGTGTCACTCGAGAACACATGTATTTGGAAAAGTTCCAAAGTGTTGGACAAAACGTGGAGAGATTGTTATCACTGAGCACTCAAATTAAAATAATGGTAATAATAATAAGAATAATCTGTTTGTTCAGTAAAGACGATTTGTAAACAACTATCTCCTGAACTATGTGCTTTGACTTTCTCATTCGCCATGGAAGTGACAAATCTAGACTGAATTAATTAAATTTTTTTTAACTGAATCACATTTTTTTGTTTTTTTAATCTTATTTTACAAACAATCTTTATTTTTTATTTTATTTCCATGTTTGAGTTACAGACTGCGTCAGATCGTAGGCCTATATAGCAGCTGTTCATAATGTATCCGTCCTTCTTGCATGTAGACGCATGAGATCAATATTATATAACTGCCTGCATGTTGATTCCGGATATGGTTGCATGTGTTTGAGGAGTTTGTTAAGTGCATGTGTACAGGGTGTGCATGAAGCTGAAGCTGAAGATTTACTGACATAATTTCTCTGTTGTTGGCTGCTTTAGGAGTGTTTTTGGTTTCCTGGTCCAATGTGGTCCCACACCCTCTCTGTGATGTGGCTAAACCCTGGTGGTGACGCTGTTGAGTCATTGTTCATTCTGCCTGGTAACTGAGTCCAGAGAAAGTAGGAGATGTGAGTGTGCAGTCTCTATTCTTTTCAAATCCATATCTGCATATCCTGAACACAACTACTGAGGCTGGTTCCTGGCTGGACTCTGCTTCTCAAAATTTAGGCTGGTCTAATTGAGCAGCCACAGCATTTAAGCCACCTGCTTAATATTGTGTAGCTCCCCCGTCTACAGCCAAAACAATTCTGAAGCCCTCTGAAGGTTCCTCTGGTGTCAGCAGGAGATCCTTTGCATCCTGGAAGTTGTGAGGGGGTGGCTCCATGGAGCAGACTTGTTTTCCAGCATCTCTTTCCTAGGTAAACAATGCACATGCACCAACTGTCCACATGATGTAAAGGAAAACATGATCCATCAGATCTGCCCTCCTTCCTCCATTGCTCCATGGTCCTTTCCTTGGACACCTTTGGTCGGAGCAGACCACTGAAGACCTGGAGCAGCCCAGAGTAGCAGTAGTGTTCTGTTGTGAGTTGCTCTTACCAGTCGTCTTTAAAGCCATCAACCTCAAGAACTAACTGTTCACCTGCTGTCTCACATGTAACAACCCCTGACAGGTGTCACTGTAATGAAATAATGGTGTTCACTTCAGCTGCCAGTGGTTTAATGTTGGGGCTGATTGGTCTATGTGTAGACAAAGTAATATATATATTATTATATACTTAGATGAGACTATCATTAGCAATTTCATGACTGTACAGTAAACATTAAGATACAGCCTGCAGCCAGTCAGTGAAGCATAGCATAAAGACTGGAAACAGGAGAAAAACCATCCTGGCTCCATCCAAACATTAGAAAATCCACCTGCACTTACACTTACCCAAAGTTCCCATCAGGTATTAATACATTTGATCTCATCTCATCTCATTGAATTTCATCACATCTCATATCTGCATCTCATCTAATCTCGTCTCATCCAGTCACATCTCATCTAATCTAATTTCATTGTGTCTCATCTCATCAACTCTTATCTAATCACATCACATCACATCTCATCCCACTAACTGGCAAACATTAGATTGATATTTATCTTCTTCTTTTCCTTTCGGCTGCTGCCTTCAGGGGTCGCCACAGCGAATCATCTGCCTATTTCATAACATGAATAAGTTCACTTCCAAAAATGTTGAACTATTCTTTGAAGTTCAGCTGAATAAAAGTTAAATCTAGTGTCAGGTTTACGCTACACTGACATGGTTCTTTTCCCTGAAGACAATGAAACACACGACAACTTTGTACCGAGTATATGTCTGCAAGTGAAAAAAAGGCCTCAGTTGCAGACGGAGAGAAGAGACTTTCTTCTCTCCCCCATGCGACCTTGACTCTCCTTCGCCTCCTTTCACTGAGCAGTCCTTTATTTTTATAGTGAGGAACAAACAAGGCACATGCTGCGTGGGTGCAGTGAGAAGTTTCAGCTCATCAATTACACAGGACAAAAAGTTATGTGGTTTATCTGGTAAGATAAACACCTGCTAAAACATCTCACACAAACATGGTATTGTCTTCAAATCATGTTACACAATGACAACAATTGTACTTTTGACCTCATGACCCCAACATCTAGATTAAAGGGGAGCTCAGATCTGAATTCCTGGACCCTCAGGCTGCAACCTGGCACCCATTTCACAGACAGAGGTTGCCAAGCACGATAAAACACCCTCAGCATGCTCTGTTAATTTCATCACTCTGTTGTTTGTGGAGTTTATGTAAATGGCCGGCTGACTCATGCGGTGTAAATGGCCACGTCAGAGCAGAGTGCTGCAGTTAGGCCTGTTTTCTGACTCGCTGTACAAAGCTCTGTTATCACAGTGCAGAAGGCAGGAAGCTGCCCTGACTCAGCAAATCAAGTTCTTAACTGTGTGTGGACCACAGAGCTGCCTCACTGATCGCTCTGAGGAGAGCTGTAGAGAGCAACGCATACAGGGCAATCATGCTCATACTGGCTTTTTCTGAAAACATCAACCAGTCGATGTCTTCAGCTTTTGATAGGATGGGATTTCATGAGCAGTACTGCCACAAACCGCCTGACCTGCAACTGAATATACATTTTAAAAACATCTTCAAATAAAGCTCTAACCCTGGATACTATACTTTGAGCTTTATCCAGCGACACATGAAAAAATCATAAAGGTTTGATTTCAGTATTACTCATATTAAGTGGAGCTAAACCTGAATATATTCTCACTGTCAGCACAAACATGCTAATTATTGAATGTAAACACACATCACAACACATTACATAACATGGTGTGATATGTCAAAGATGTCAGTGTTTGCTGCCCCACCTGTTTGATTTACCTGTGTCTTAACAATCAGGGCCCGGCAGTGGTTTCTCTCAGAGCTAAAGGTTTGGGCTTGTGGTTAGAAGGATTCTACCGGATATTTTATGAACTACTTTATATTTGGATATTTTCTTTATTATTTTCCTGTGACTGGCTGTCTAAAGTGTTGACTGAATAACGCAGCATCATGTCTGAGTAACCCTACAAACTGTGATAGCATCTCATCTTGGTGGTGCTGCAGCAGATTCATGATGATGGGAGCAGGTAGTGGTTACAGATAGGGTAAAGGTTAGCTTCAGATTAAGATGAGGGGAAACAGACTTCAGACTTCACTTCCCCATAATCAATTCTGAGCCTTTGGGTCTAACAGCAACAGGTTTAAATGCTCACAGCTCAGTGGTCATGAGTCAGACTGAGGAAATTAAAATGAAAATGTGGAATGAAATTTGGATGAACACAGTCCTCTTACTCCTGTACAAGATGTACGTTTCCCCCAAAATTAACATTTTTTGTACATTACTGCATCAAAGACACATATGTGTATCACAAACAGATGTGTCTTTAGCCAATCAGACAGACAAGCATGTTTTCCAGGTCAGTTGTAATGTAATAGCCTTGAGTCCACATGTATGTTGAGTTACTGATCACTGAACTCACTCACTTGCTAAACAAATCTAGACAAGTTCAGGTAAGACAAGTCAGGCACATCCTTCCATCCATATTATTTCATTTAAACAATCTAGATTCAATTGGGGAAGATGTTCATTCTACAGGTAATTTGCCTCCAAATGTTGTGTTTCATGCAAAACAGAAAAAGAGCACATGTTGTGTTGGTTATAGTTGTCTTTTTTGATGCATGATAGATATCTCATTTTAAAATGAAACTTCAGTTCTGAACATTATGAGGACGCACTCAGTCATCACGCAGTATCATTTTATTACATCAGTTAACAAGGCGACAACTCCTTCAATTGGACAGATCAGAAAATATTCATCTTTTTCTTTTTCAGGAATCAGTAGTTTGTACAAATGGCAGACACACACACAAACACACACACACACGATTGCGTCTGAAGTTGATCACAAACGATTGAGTCGACAAGTGAAATATACAACATAGAGTGAAATAAACTTTCTGAGGTGATAATATGTCTAAATTAAAATATGTACAGTGCGTCACTGACATGGTGATAATGGGAACAATATTCTTAAACTATTCTTTTGATTGGCAGCTAGATTCAAGTTTTGCCCATGAAGTGGACTCAACTGCAAAACAATGTTGATTTTAAAAGAGTAGTGAAAGATATGCAGACAGGAAGCCAGACAAAGAAAAAACATCACATGCCATGTTTCTGTTTGAGCCCACTTCAGTGTGTCTGAGAAACTAGAGGCGACATTTCCTCCTGAATGAATATAATGCTGCTGTGACCTCGTAAACATTGGCACTTTCATTGGTGTTCCTGTTGGCACTAACTGGAAGACAAACATTTTTCTCTGAGGATCCAAAACAATTTTCAGTTTCATTCCCATCACTGGCTTTTCTGTAGCTAATACACAATGAGAATACAGTACATGCATCAAAAGAAAATAATGCTTTACTTTGCTCTCCGGTATGGTCACATCATTTTCTGTTACTTCTACCTTCAATAACAAGAAAGGGGGAAAATGAGCTTTAATATTTGGATGAATCTGACAGTGATCTCTAGAGATACATGGGCCGGTTTGTGGGAAACTGAGCAGGGAAGAGGCTGTTGCAGCATGTTCGATTAAAGATTACCAGCTGCTACAAGGGTCTAGCCACTGTGTTAATGAAGTGACAGTGAACAAAAAGTGCTATATCACTGTCTGTTTCTCTCTGGCAAAACAAAACCATCATTTTTCAGAGGCAGACTGGAGCTTTAAATCATCATATATTACCGTTACTGAAAATATAACTTGAAATTTAGTAATACACCTGACATGGCACTGATTAAGAGAGAATTGTCTGAAAAGCAAACAAACATGGACGCTTGCTTCACAGTAACTAAAGTTCAGCACTGTAGCACTGATCAGCAGTTTCTGATCACATTCATTTGAGTCAAAGGTCAAAATCCCTGGGCCCAGAGAAAATCCCTCACTCACAGTTGCCCAAACCTCTCAGGCAGAGCTGCTCTAGAAGAAGAAAGAATCTCACTGGATAAGGTAGAGTCAAAGAAACAGGACTCTGGATAAGAGAGAGGTAAGTGGTAAAACACAAAAAATAACCAAAGCCTCAGTGTTATAAACCATAATTACATATATTAATACTGATAAGCAATTTAGGTATCCTGATCTCTAAAAAGTATTATTGTTAAAAACCAATGATGTGGTATTTATATATAATATTTATATTTAAATATTATTGTTAATTTCTGAGTCTTATGTTTTTGTTTGACTCATCCTATTGAGATGTGCAGATGAGACAATTTCTATCTAAACAGCACCTCTGAGCCTCTGAGATCTATTTCTTTTAAAGTAAATCTCAGATGATAATATGGCATGAAAGACGATAGCAGGGTGGAGTTGATTCTTCCTCCAACACAGTGGCAATCACCTTGTAACTACAGGTCATCACGCTCCAAACAATCTTAGAAAGCCTGCTGGTTTTAGGGTCAATAAGCAAACTCAAAACGAGAGGTTGGTGGTGCAGGAGGTGGCACAGGTGTAATGAAAAAACACTCCACCAGTATACGTCTACAGGAGCTGAAGGAGGAAACAGTGAGTGAGCTGCGTCATTTTTATTTAGGTTCTGTCATCTCACCAGCTCAGTCCTAACTAACCAGGGAGAGTGCAGAGTCAGAAGGTCGATCAGTGTTTGACTAGCAGATAGTTCTCGAGCTGAGAGTCCAGAAGCTTGAGAAACCTGCTGCTGATGTGTCCGGCCCTGCTGTGGGGGGAAAACCTGCAGTTCTTCAGGTTAATCCAGCTGTTACTCCATGATGTTTCTGTTGTAGTCATATGACAGCCGTCGCTTAGCAGCAGCGTTCTGATTGGCCGAGGGCAGGCCAGGGGAGAGACGCCGATTGGCTGTCCAGGGTGCAGGTCTGCTTTCCTGTGAAGATGACAACACAAGGTGTGACGTCAGTCTCCTAGACACTGTCTGCTTGGGTGAACATCGCTGAATTGATTAGTTGATCATTTAGCTGGTCAACAGAAAATCTATCCTGAACTCTTATGATAACTGATTAATCACTTTTAAAAAATCAAAACATTTTCTGTTTCCATTTTTTTTCCAATTACAAGACATTGTATTGAATTCTTGGACATTAGGATGGGTACTTGTCTGCAGTTTTCTTTGGCTCAAAAAAAAAAAAAAACATCAGCTGGCATTTCACTTGGCTGTGCTTGTATGTGCATGCAGCCTAGCAAGTACCTGGCTGAGCAGGAAACCACACTTGCATATTTTGCAGGTGCTGTTGTTTCTGGTGGTTCAGCCGTTGGTTTATCTATGAATGCTAAGTGTTTTGCATATGACAGCATTCACATCATTTGAATCATCCTGCAGTTTTCAAGGCCGTCAGTCAAACAGCACTATCAGTTCATTGTACATGCTGATTAGGTTGCATTTACAAATTCAACTTGAACACTAAGTGAACACTAAGCACCTTGGGCTCACTCCTGCGTGTAGAGAGAGAGATTTTGAAATACTTTCTCTCAGATTGTTGAACACAGCAGTAAAAGATACTTGAAAATGCTGCACAGCACCGGGTTTGTCAGCGTGAATGAAACCAGTGTGTACTCACAGTTTGCGGCTGCTCCAGGTGTAAAGTCTTCAGCAGAACGCCACGAGACGCACTACTGGCTCGCTTGTATCTCTGGCCAATTATTTTGTTCAAATCGTGAAAACTGTCCAACAGCCTGCACGATCAAAAACAAACAACACAGAGAAAATGATTTTAAAGACAGTGATGGATGTTCGCTCGTTTGAACATTTAGTACTAAATCAACATTATTTTCTTTTTAATTTCTCTTTAAGTGAGGACAGTTTAAAACACTTTATTTTGAACTTTTCAGTGCAATGTGAGAATCAGTTGACCACTTGTGTATGTGTCACTTCCTGAACTAAATTCTGTTTCTGATTCTGAGCTGCCTATTAATAGTTTTTTTTTTTTATTAGGCTGAAACTGGTTAAGTGCATCTAAGCCATTTCAGCTTACCCACTCTGCCTCATGACAACCAATAACCACCTGCAGTTCACCAAATTCACCACTTGATGGCCACAGATACATATTTCACCCAGTATGTGTGCTCCACATTACTCCACACAACCACCTTGATCTCAACATACATTTTACAATAAAACATCAGATGAGGTCTTTGAATAAAATTCACTTTGTTCCTATGAAGTCTGAGTTCACCACAAATCAGACCATCAACATGAAAACAAACACACCTGGAAAAAAGAAACTTTTTTAGTTTATAGTTTATCAGTTTATAGACACACTCTACTTAGATAATAATCACTGGCACATGCTCCGTATTGATGATACACTTTATATGATATAACATTAAAAAGCTGCTGTTGCATGAATAATGCATAATTTCCACAGCAATCAATCTGGTGGGTTATTAATTTAAGGGCTAAAATCCAGATAGTACGTTTTAAAACGAGTTCAACAATATTTGTTTCCTGAAATTTCTAAAAGTTGTAAAAAGAAAACCAACCAATATGATTTAAAGAATGGTTTGAAAAAC